>NC_053022.1:106861901-107145019 GCF_003073215.2 Triticum urartu
TGGAGTAACGCTCTGATCTGCAGCAAGCCTCTGCCAGCCTCCGACTGGGAAGGCTGAATCGACTCTGCTATTCGGGCTGAAGCTGCTAAATTCTAAACCGGAGTTCGATATACCTGGGGGGGGCGGGAAAAGCTGACGTCGACTGGTTTCGGGAACCCGTTGTCGCGCACGCTCGTTGAGTGCTCACTGGAGGTTCTCCAGTCGAGTGCGCTCGGCCAAGTTTGCTAGGCACGCGTCCTCCAAGGCACGAGCCTCGGGGGTTTCTCCAACGATAGGCGTGTGCAGCGCATCCATGTTCCGGCGACGAAGTTCTTCTCTCTGCAACGACGTGAGAGGCTCGGGGAGATATTCCTCATGGGGACGTGATGGGTCGCCTCCACTCGCGCCTCCGTCGGTGCGGGAAAACTGGGAGGACTAGGCGGTCCATTGACCATCAGAACCTCCCACGCCGGATCACTGCTGTCGCACTCGAATGCGGTCTCTATAGAGCCAGTCGACAGATCGAACAGGCCGTAGAAGGATCCATCGGGCTCGATCGCCGTGACTTGAGGGGTGGCCGACTAGCGTGCCACCGCGTGTCTCACCCACCGCTGAAGTCTCGACCGACCGGAGCACTTGCGCCGACGGGAAACAGGGAGGGAGGATAGCACAGGAGCCGACCGATAGTGGGTCGACAGTTGCCGCAAAAGGATGCCGCGGACGCACGCGCGAAAGTGCGTCGCCCCGCGGACAGGGAGCGCGTCCACGTCGAGCGGAGCTTCCTGAAGCCAAGCGGAGTCATCGGCGATGAACGTGAGCGCGCCGAGACGGATCTCGCGGCCCTCCACCAAAACTCCGCCGAAAACCATGATGACTCGGATCGGAAAAGATCGCAACTCCTCCAACAAATCGCTAAAACACCTGCCCCAAGGTGGGCGCCAACTATCGTGGTTCTAAGTCTGACAGTAATGTAGGGGGGTAAGTATGGAGAGGCAAGATCTTAGCTATGGAGAAGTTGTAAGCACACGAGGTTTACGAGTTCAGGCCCTTCTCGGAGGAAGTAATAGCCCTACGTCTCGGAGCCCGGAGGCGGTCGACTAGATTATGCGTGTATGAATTACAAGGGTGCGAACCCTTTACACTGAGGAGGGGGGTGGCTTATATAGAGTTCGCCGGACCCCTCCGGCCCTCAGTTATGCAGGGTTTTAAATACATTAAGGTCGGGCGTTACTGGTAACGCCCTTAATAAAGTGCTATGATGATCATAAAAGCTACTTAATAACCGACCGTTAGCGTGTGGAGTGCCTTTAGGTCTCCTGGCCGTCGAGTGGTTTGGTCTTGGTCGAGTGATCGCTTCTTGGTCGAGTGTCTCCGAGTCTGTCGAGTGGAACACTTCCAAGTAGATTGAAAGGTGATTTCTTCTAGAGATGTCCTTGGGTAGGGCAGTTTGGACAGGTCCATGACCCTACCCTAGGTACATAGCTTCATCAGGCACTTCTGCATGCAACGCTGAAAAGTGGCACCGGCATTCCTCTGGCCGAATGTCATGTTCAGGTAGTAGAAGGCTCCAAATGGTGTGATGAATGTGGTCTTCAAACGGCCTGCCGAGTTCAGCTAGATCTGGTGATACCCTGAGTAGGCATCCAAAAAACTCAACAGCTCGCATCCCGCTATGGAGTCTATCACTTGGTCTATCTCTGGCAGAGCAAATGGATCCTTCGGGCAGGCCTTGTTGAGGCTGGTGTAATCAATGCACATGCGCCACTTGTTATTCTTCTTCAGTACTAGGACTGGGTTGGCGAGCCATTCTAGGAAGAGAACTTCCATAATGAAGCCGGCTACCAACAGACGGGCGATCTCTTCTCCAACGATTCTTCTCTTATCCTCCGACAGTCGGCAGAGGGGTTGCTTGACTGGCTTGGCATCTTCTCTGACATGTAGCTTGTGCTCGGCGAAATCCGTCGAGACACCCGGCATGTCTTTGGGAGACCATGCAAAGATGTCCCGATTCTCATGGAGGAAATCGACAAGCTCGCTTTCCTATTTGCTGTCAAGGTTTGCACCTATGACAGCGTACCTCTCCGAGTGCTCTGGGTCCAACTGTATCTTCTTTGTCTCCTTGTCCGACTTTAAGGATCCTTCGGCTTTGGACTCCTTGGGATTGTGGGGGATGTCTGGCTGCTTGCCGGCCATGGCCACAACCTGGTCAAGGAGCCGCTTTTCGGCAGCGATCACAAGGGACTCGGCCAACCGGCTACTAGCGGCCGCATAGTCGGACGACTTCTGATAATCTCTGGAGACGGTGATGACTGCCTTGGCGCTTGGCGTCTTCATGTTGAGGTAGGCATAATGTGGCACCGCCATGAACTTGGCTAAAGCATGTCGGCCAAGTAGTGCGTGGTACGGGCTTTCCAAGTCGACCACCTCAAACCAGATGGGCTCTCGGCGGAAATGGTCTTTATCCCCGAAGAAGACGTCTATCTGGATCTTGCCGATTGGTGAGTGAGAAAGGCCAGGAACTATGCCGTGGAAGACAGTCCGACTGGGCAGGAGATGCTTGGGTTTGATCTTCAACTTCTCCATGGTATCACGGTACAGGATGTCGATGTTGCTACCGCCATCTATCAAGATTCGGGAGAAACGAGCAGATATCCTCTCCATGGCAAAGGTGGCCTCCAACACCAAAGCGTCAGAACCCGAAGAAGGTATCACTTCCGGGTGGTCAGCCCGGCTCCAACTGATCGGCCTCTCCGACCAGTGCATGAACTTTGGGGCTTCAATGGATACAACATTCACCTCACGAGACTGTCAACGCCGGCTGCGCCTGTCATCGGCCACACTAGTGAAAACAACATATGTTCCATGTTCTTTAGGGAATTGATCTTGAACAACGTTGACTGCTGGATGGGCCGCCGACTGCTGAGGAGGCAGAGGCGGCTGACCAGCAGGCGGCGGTGGTTGCAGTCCTTCGCCCTTGGAGATTCGTGTGAGCCAATGAGACTTCCGGGTGGTGTGGTTGGACGGCTTCGCGCCGCTGTGGAACTTGTAGGGAGCATCAAGAGTCTGCTCATAGGAGAATGCGGGTAACCAGTTGGGCTTGCCGCCCTTCTGGCGCTTGGGAGGAGGTTGTCTTTCCGCCTGCCGGTCTTCGACTGCTGCCACCTGCTGGTTGGTGGAAGCCAGTATCGGGGCTTTCCTCTTGTTGTCGCTTTACTGCTGTCGCTGACTAGCGTCACCAGCCGGGGTCCGAGGAGCTTGAGGAGCCACATTATCGGATGCATCAACCTGGATCTCCATCTTCATGGAGGAATCGGCCATGGCGTACTTGTCTGCTATGATTATCAGCTCGTCGAGGGTCGTCGGCTCATTGCAGAGGAGCCGGTGTTTAAGCAAAGTGCCTTCTCTGCACCCGGCCATGAAGTACTCGATGGCCTACACCTCGTGCACGCCCTCGCAAGAGTTGCGCAACTCGGCCCAATGCGTGAGGTAGTCGCGAGTTGATTCGTTGGGGCCTTGGATGCACAAGGAGAGCTGGCGGGGCTTGGGCGACCGCTTGTACGTGCTGGGGAAGTTGCGAACAAAGGCCTCAGTGAAATCCACCCAGCTGTTGATGCTGCGGGGCTTCAGGCTATTCTGCCATGTCTGGGCCGTGCCCTAGAGCATGAGTGGAACATAGTTCACGACAACGCGCTTGTTGCCATTTGCTATGCTGACGGCTATGGAGTAGTCAACCAGCCAGTCCTCCGGCTTCATGGAGCCGGTATACTTGGGCATATCTCTTGGGAGCATGAACCCTTTGGGGAAGGGCTCATCTCTAATGCGGGGGCCAAAGCAAGGCAGGCCCAACGCGTCTTCTTAATCTAGCGCTAGGGATCGATTGAGACGATCGATCTGGTGGCGGGCGTCATTCTCTCCGATTCCTTCTCGGGGGCCAAGCCGGCCTCCATGACTCGGGTGATCGACGGGTGGCGGAGACACGCATCTTTCTCTGTGCTGAGGAGGCCGGTAGCCGCCTGGTCGTTCCACCGTGCGAGGGCGACCGCCTTGGTCACGCTCGATGGTGATGTGCGTCCGGCTGCGGCTGGCAGCCGGCTCCTTGTCTCGTCGTCTGCGGTTGCCATCAGTCGGCGTCCGGGACATCACGCCATGCTCCTGGCGGGGAGGCGGGTCGTCGTTCCACCGATTGGGGTCCTTGATGCGGCAGCCGGCTTCTTGCTGCTCGGCAGCCGCATTGATGACTCGCTGGACGCGCTCCGTCATGTGGGGATGCTCGTCGCCTTCGAGGTTGTCCAGCTCATCTGCTGCCGCTTGGGCAGCTCGTATGTTCTCCATAGGCGTGGCGTAGATGGGGCGATCGGCCCGAACATGCTTCCAATGGCCACGCTGTGCTACCGGACCATACCGACATGGCTGGGCCCGCCAGGACCCGGCGTGCCGCGAACGGCGCGGTCCATCTCGCGCTGATAAGCGTCCGAAGGCGTCTCATGCTAGCTGCTTCTTGGCGCTCTCGACAAGCTGGACGCGGCGGGCTTCCAGCATCTCGGCGTCGGCGTCTTCTGTGATGGGTGCAGACAGGTCTTGCATCATTGCCTGGAGTGGGCCCTGGGTACTATCACAGGAAACTCCATCGTGGCTGATGACGAGCATCTCCGGGACGGTGCTGCCGCAGCTGTCGGCGCGAGGGAGAGGATCAGCAATGATCACCACGTTGGTAGGGAATGCGTTGAGCGACGCTGTGTCGGAGTCGACAAGCATCGGGTCGGTGGAGCCAACCGACTCCAAGTCGGCGGCCGGCTCGTTGGCGACGTGAATCTGGTCGAGGAGGTTGACGAGATGGCTTTCGGGGCCATCGTTGCTCGCGTCGGATGCGGGCTCGTCGGAGAGGAGGATCTCGCCAAAAAGGTCGGCGAGGCAGCTCGCCGCGCAGGCGACCTCCACACCATGCAACGCGTCGGCGCAAACGCCATCCGGCGTGCCTGGCTGGCTGCGCTCGGCAGGGAGGAAGAGGGTTCCCGTCTAGAACATATGTCCGAACGACGATGCACCTAGCCCCACGGTGGGCGCCAAATGTCGGGGGTTTGGTGTGACATATGCCAAAGGATGGCTAATCATGATGGGGGCTAGTAAGCCGTCGCCCGTGCTAGGAAACGGGATGAGGCGAAGACATGCACGCCGGCGAATCTTACCCAGGTTCAGGGCTCTCCTAGGAGATAACACCCCTAGTCCTACTCTGCGGGGTCTCCGCATGATCACTAAGGCACTAGCAAGAACAATGGTGCTCCCCGAGCTGTATGCGAGAGGTGGAAAAAGGCAGGTCTAGCTTCCTCCTCTCTCTATGTGTGTCTAGATCTAACAGTGCTGGGAACCCTTTGCGTGGGTGCCCTGGGGGGTTTATATAGGCCTACCTCCCAGGGGTACAATGGTCATCTTGCCGGGTGTAGGACCCAATTGTCAGTGTCTTCTGTCGTCGGCTCCTCCGCCGGCCGCTGGGGCCCGCCGCCTGGTGGGCCCTGCCGGCTGGTCTGTACGGAGCCGACAGGCCGCCTCCGCCGCTTGCGGGTCTGACTGGCTGCTTGTTACTGTAGCCGTATTGCTAATGACACATGCTTGGTCGGGGGGCGTGGCTACAGTCCCGCCGTCTGGTGGGAGATCACTGTAGCCGCACCATGTCTCCTCTGGTTGATGGCGCGTGGACTCCGAGGGAAAAGTGGGCCGCCTGCTGGAGGCCGGCCTCTCTCGGGTCTGACTGGTCAGGTGCCGCCGCTCTCTGGGTTCTCGCTGCCTGGTAGGGCCCGCCGCCTGCAGGCCGTATCGACAGGCCGTCGTGGGAAAAGGGTCTCGCCTGACAGTGGCGACGTCAAGAGTAGGATGGCAACAGTGCCGCGCCATCCAGAGATATCAGCCGGTACGGGACACTGTGGCCACGCCCCGCCCTGGATATGGGGGTGATAGGCTATGCTATAGTCTCATCCTGTCTTGTCTTCTTTATGAGGGGGCAGACTTTGAGGGTGCAGTTGGCCGCCTGGCAGGAGCCGGCCTCTCTGGAGGCCGCCCGCTGGGAGGCGGCTCGTCTTGGGGCCGCCTTCTGGTACTTTGGCTGTCCCCTGGCAGCCGGTCGCCTTTGAGTCAGCCGACCGCTAGAAGGTGGCGCTTCATCCTTGACGCTTGCTGGGCGCAGCCAACCCAAGTGTCTTGAAATGCTCAGGGACTCGGGTTAGGCTACCCGTGGTCCATTACTCCGACAAGTTACGTGTTATTTCCCTGTGGCAATAACGGGGTCAAATGTGAAGTAGCCCATTTCACACCCACCACGGCATCAGGAGTGTACATGCGTGGGAAACTGTGGTTTGAAAATAAGAAGAAAAAGAAGCTAATTACACGCATGGGAATCCGTGGTCATATATATTATATGAACAAAAATTGACAATTTTTGAATAGTTTGTGGCCATTTTGCATGATAAAAATAAATTCGGCCCTTATAAATTTGGTCATTTTGCATTTGTATTGAACAAAAAGAACTAAATTTTCTAGGCAATGCAAATTGTTGTGTAATTTCAAACGATGGAAAAAAGCCAACACGTTCACAAAAAACAGAGCAACCGATGGAAAAAAAACATCACAATTCGACGGCCCAACCAGAGCTTGGTTTCCTTTTGGGCCCAATAACTACCTTTTTTCGCGGAGTCAGGAGTGGGCAAGCAGCCAAGTACAACCAACAGGATCGCCTCTCGCAAATCACCCAACAATCCAATGATGTTGAGCCATCCATGTGATATAACGGCGCAGAGCCTACATGCAGCCTGCCCACCGAATTCCTTCTAGAAGACCACAACTGAGGGTTGTCTCTTAGCGCCAAGGTATGATCGGATGGCAGACATTCAGAGCTACGGTTAGGCGAAACCCCGCGGAGTTTAGAGGGGTTTTGCTTTGGCGATGGGGTTTCCAAGGCTTTGACTGAGAATAACTAATTTAAAAAAATCGGAAAAATATGAAACCTTCGCCGTTTGTCGTTTTATAAGACACACTAACAAGGAAAAATACTAAACTTGGTATATGGTCATTTTCAACAAGAAAAAAACTAGCTGGCACGATCGAGGTCAAATGAGTACCATTAATTTAAAAAAATCAAAAAATATAAAGCCTGCGCATAATGTTGTCTTATGTGACTTGTTACCAACCAAAAATCATAAACTTGGTCTATGGTCATTTTCTTGAAAAAAACCTTTACACATATTAGCTATCACGTACAACATTTCATGGAGTTCAAGGAGAGGAGGTAGGGTTACCTTATCCTTTTGAAAAATTTGAAAAAATCAAAAAATCACCAAAGCTTTATTTCAAAGTGAATAAGATGGATCTGAACTGAGTTTTTCCATTTTCATATTTTAAACATGTTTTAATAGTTTTTATATTACAACATATTTTCCAAAAGAAAATGTAAAATTTGAAGATCAATTCAAAAAATAGTGAGACTTCGAATCTACACTATATAGATTGAATTGGTGTTAATAAAAAACATTTGGCTCATTTAGAGTAGGTGCAAAAAAACATGATTACAAATGGGGTTGTTTACCCTAGCCTAGGAGCTCATTTGGAGCACATTTCTCAAATTTAAATTTCTTTGACCTCCTCTAAATCACCTCAAACTTTGCACACAGATCTCCTACACAAACATAGATAGGTTTCCAAGGTTTTTTTTGCATTTTTTGAATTTATGTTGTCCTGCCGAATGTCAGTTCAAAACATCGGATAATGAGACATGCTGGTGGGAAAAGCATGCATTTGATTAATAAACATGAGACAAATAATTAGGATAATACTCCTTGATTACAAAAATCATTACAACTTCATTAAAATGTTGTTTTTTGCTCTATTATTAGAATATTGGATAAAATGATGGACTATTTGCTCTTTTTTCTTATTCTTTGTAGCATGTCTGATCAGTGAAGCAACACTGAAACAGCATGTGTGATCATTGCATCACCTAAACTTTGAAAATAAACACTGAAACAAATCATAGCAGACAAATTTAAAAACACAAAAATACCCAATATAGATAGCCACATGCATATATAGAACACATCATAGTACCATACCATCCATAGAACACGTCCAGTTCACACACAAAGTTCACCAAACAACCAGAAGTAATTAAAACACATCATCACATCACTGGGGAGTCAGGACTTTTGCGAGGGCAGCATGCCCCCCTGATCTTGTAGTCCTCTCCATGGATGGCTACATCTTCTACATGAGCTACAAGGTGAACGAAGCGGCCGGACGTTGGCTTTTGCTTGGTGGTGCAGTAGGGGCAGCGCCAAATGTTGGTCTTGCTCTTGTAGTAGTAATCATCTCCCTTGGCCCTAATCTTCTCCTCTTCCTTCGCTTTGAAGGACGCGAAGTTGCCATCGTCCACATCCACATCTTCTCCAGAGACATACTGCACACACGGATGAATTACATTAATACATTATAGATTCATATACACCATGTCAATGGAACTAAATGAACAATCTAAATTTCAAGTAGGCTTACCTCATACTCTTCGTCGTCACTATACCCTGGATCGTACGGGTCCTTGAACCTGGTAAGGTCCAACTTCCTCTTTTTCCCCCAACCATCATCCTCCTGAATATACAATTACATCCATCACTAGTAAATACAGAAGCCAATTGAAAATTTAGATATGCACACATGACACATTGATCATAGGGATAATATACTATGATCCTATTTGCATTTTCCATTGTCCTGCACACAAATTGAATAATAGAGCTAATATAACTACATATTGTGGACAAATTTATATACTAGTGAATCAAATAACTTCTTAATCAATGGATTCCATTTGGGCATATGACATTCAAAACCCCAATCTGCGTGGCATTCAAAAACAAATCTAATAGGGACCCAATCTAATAACCATACATGTCTGTAGCATTAAAAACCCCAATCTTTGTAGCATTAAAAACAAATCTAATAAGCATATATCTGTGTAGCATTGAAGCACAGAGATCCCTATCTCTCATACAGATCTATCTAGCATTTTTACAATGAATGTAATCCAAAAAAAACTAGTACAAAAACCCCCATCCCCTCTATAAAGAAAACCCCGACCCATCCATCCAACCAACTACTCTAACCGTCTGTACTATTGTACGAATCACATTCTAACCAATGCAACTAACTCTACAAGCTAATATCCTAAATATTGCAACTAACAAGCAAGTGCAAATACCTCCTGCTCCTCGCTAGGCTATGCATCGGGATGGACTGTGCCACTCGACGCCGTCGCCATCTTCTCTAGCAGTGCTGAGGTGGAGCCCGCCACCTCTTTCTCCACATCCGCAGTGGTTGCGCGTTGACCCGCACCGCCGTGGACGCCGCCAACGTCCTTCACTTCATCCACGGTCACCGCGCCCTGCAACTCCACTACATCTCCGGCCGCTGCGCCGGCGTCACCACGAGCGTCCGCCATCGGACAGATGGAGGTGATGAAGGTGAGGAAGAGGATGTGGTGGGGCAGAACGAGACAGTGCGATGGAGGCAGTGGAGGAGAGCGAGACGACGCGGTGGGGGAGAGGAAGATGATGCGATAGGAAGGAGATTTGGGGGAAATGGTAGGGCGATGCGCCAGGAGGTGGTTCCCCCTCTTTATATGATCATACGTTTTGGGCATGTCCCATGGACATGTGCTACCCCACGACCACGGTCAGTTGCATGTGCCCACGTATACAAATACCACTTTACGGTCATCATATGAAACCACTATATGGATTCGTCCAGGGCGGCGCGGGAGCGGCCCCACTCTTCAGAGTTAATGGTCAAAGGTGGACTCGGCACTACATGGACCAACTCATCAGAGTTAACGGTCAAAGGCATTGACCCGACGACAACATCCATTGTAACCTGTTCTGAGGGATTCGGGCAAGGGAGTGGGGAAAAGTGAGCAATAGTTAAGAGCATGGGGATGAATGAGTACAACTAACAAACTAGGGGCACAGACGTAAAAAAACCCTTTATTTATGATTGCTAACATTCAAGTTTGCAGGATCCAACTGAAACTCCGTTGGCACAATAGGTATGTTTTTAGAAACTTCCTTGTTTACCTGGTTTGTTGCTGTAACTTGTTGTTGTACTCATCTTACCAACTTCAAGTTTTTAGGATCCAATTGGAAGTCCAATTGCACAGCAGGTACATTTTCGAAAATATATTTGTGTAACAGGTTTGCTGCTGTAACTTGTTTCTCTAATCAAGTTACTGACTACTCAACTTTTCAGGATCCAAGAGAAACTCCAATGCCAAAAAAGGTTCCTTTTGCAAATCTTCTTTGTTTAACTGCTTTGCTGCTGCAACAGGTTGCTCTAATCACGTTACTGGATACTCAACTTTTCAGGATCCAAGAGAAACTCCAATGCCACAACAGGTACCTTTTGCAAAACTTTTTTGGTAACTGCTTTGCTGCTGCAACCGGTTACAATGATGTTAATAACTACTTTTCAGCATCAAACTGAAACTCTTTAATTCCTTTTTTGTTTACCTACTTTGATATTCTAACTCCCAGTTGAGATGTTTTGCTAACTTCAACTTTTCGGAATCCGATCGGAACTTTAATGGCAAAACAGGTTAGCCCAAGATCAAAGAGCGAGGTCACCATTGACGTTGTATCATCCACAGTAGTGGCACTGGCCCAATCGTTCATCATGAATTTCCAACTACTGATGCTCTAGAGGCTAAACTATTGGTAGAAAGAGATTCTGCTTCTTGATTTAAAGATGGAGTTGACATGTTGAGGAAGCAAACAACACAATCACAAGCAGTACTCAAGACAACCATTAAATATTTGGTGGATTTCAAAACGAAGCAAGCTGAGACTGACCGCATTGTTAAGGTCCTGAAGGAAAAAAGGAAATTAAATTCCCACTTGGTAAATCATAGGTGAAATGTTTTTTCCATTATTGAATAAGCTTTAATTTGTGTTGTTTGTTCATGTAATCAATCAAACCATTTGTTTTAGAGATCTTGTAATAATTGTTTTTTGTTATTTGGTTTGTAATTTCTTTAGCACAAGTCTGTATTAATTGATAAGACTCTGAGACATTTCATTTTGATTGTGCCAGACCTACAAATATGCCAGTCGGGTTGAATGTGCATTCAGCAATAATAGTAGTATAGATGGTCCTTAAGTGGCACACATTTGAAAGGGCCAAGATGTTGTACTAGCTTCGCTAAAAAATGATGTTCTTCTAGCAAAAAAAGTACAGCAGCCTGGCTTATGTATGTTAGTTGATATTATTGATCCATATACTCTATAAGTGTTTATATGTCTATTAGTTTTGTACATTATTTGTTGATTGACTCAGTATTTTGAATCTTGAGAAATCGCTTGTGTACATATCTAAATGGGAGTACACATTATGCTGCGTGTGACACTTGAGTTGGACATAAAGTGGTTTCAAATATTCGAATTCACCTTAAACCGGATTCTAGCTTCTGAATTCGAGTATCAGCATTTGTAAATCATATTCATATATGACAGTGGAATACGTCTTTGTTGTGCTTTTGAAGATATATAAAAACACATAGAATGATTTATAAAAATTCTTATAATAATAAAAAATGGATTCGAATTTAGTTGCCAGGGTAAACGTGGATGCTTATTGTCCCGAAATCCGAAAGAGGCGGCAAAATATCCACTCCCACGTCGGCTGCTCGAAGCCAGTGTTTGCGAGATGGGAATTACTGTCTACCCCTTACACGGACAATCCATCCGCCCGATTTCCACTGCTCTCAATAGGGGTAGGTTAGTACCTTCAATTAGACGTGACACGACCGCCTATGAGCCCATTCAGACATGGTGGGTGCCAAACGTGGGTGGCAAAACACATTTGATTCATGCTTGTCCGAAAGAGCTCAGCCTCTCCCTCCATTTCCCCATTCATACATGGTGGGCGGCTAAACAAACTCGACTTAGCCGAAACCGATGTAGGCAAATATTTTCAATAGGGGCAGGTTTGTAAGTTCACTTAGACGTGACACAACCGCCCTACCTGTCAGCTCTGTTCATACATCGTGGGAGCCAACTGTGAGTGCCAAAACACCCTATCCTCGCCTGGAATCGCTCTGGGCAAATATTGGGGAGATGTGAGATTACCATCCTATCCCCAACCAACGACACATCCAAATTTTAAACGGGGGTTAAATTCGTAACTTTCCCATATTTCAGACAGGCGTGTCCCAAAAACATGGTTCCCCGTACCCTCTCCCTCCATTTTCCCATTCACACACCGTTCGCGCTAGAACACCATCCCCGCACCAGCCTCCTCTGTCCGCCACCCCATCCATCGCCGCCGCCTCCACTCCATCCATCGCCGCCGTCCTCCACCATGCCAGAGCGCCTACCAAGACTGCGTCCTCCACTGCTAGAGATGGACGTTTCTCATCCACGGCGATGGACCAGGAGCCTTGCATCACATCCTCTCGCTTCATTGGCGTCATCGTCCTCCTTGCCAGGGCCACTCCCATGACCTTATCGTCCACCGCAACGGGACTTATCCCCTAATGCACCCGTCTACCATCGCAGAACTGCTTCAATGCCACCGACAGCCATCACACCCCTGATGCCTACACGGCGCCGCAAGAGAGGTGGTACTTCATATCTGCTCAACTTTTTGATCTCAACCAGAAAATAGATCGTAACTTGGTTACTGTACTTTATTTTCAGCTCTTAGAATTTAGTTGTTAGTTCAAAGAAAACAATGGTTGCTATATAGCATTTCTGCGGTTTGCAACTTCAAATGTGCCATGGCACAGTCATAATAGTGTTTAATTGATCATGCTTAGGGTTTCCTCCCTTTTATGATCACTATACGATCAACATATGTGCTTCGTGTCATAATAGCACTGCTCCACCAATCAAGCTAAACAGAGTTGTTTAATTGGTCAGCTAAATGTTCCTAATTTAGTTTTGAAAATGCATGTATGCCGCTCGGGTGTGGATCTACAGGGTGCCCATGGTGGGCCGTAGCCCACCCTAGGATTTTGGGTCAGTCCAGGCCCCGATTCCCCGGATGGCATGCCTCTAGGAGAAGATGCCGGACTAACAGGAGGTCAGGAGCCGCTCGCCCAACAGCGTCACCGCTGCCCGGGCGCGCCGCCGTGCCTACCTTCCCAGCTCGTTCAGGGCTCAGGCATGCAGCAGCCACTAAGCCAACCCGATTTATCCTGAGATACGTCCTCAACACTCAGCAGCCACTCATCGTCACCCATTTTCTAATTGATTCATTACTCATTAGGCAGGACTGTCATTAGGGTTTATTGTGTACTGAGTGCTACCTACACTTAATGGTTCAGATGTATTTTAGTAATCTTTAGTAGCTATAAAGTTCACAAGGTTTCCAAACTCTGGCCCTAGGAACAGACACTAGTCATTTTGGATTGTTGGTCATAGTGACATTGACCCAAATTACTACTGCGGGCCAGGTTTGTTGACAATTTTACTTGTCTTTCTTACTCATTAGATATGATATCCAATTATTGACGTTGATTAGTTGCAACCAATAAGTGCTAGACCAACTTCTGGATTTAGATTTAGGACGGTCTCTTACTACAGTTACAATTCCGCATACTTCTCATAAGCTCACAAGTAATGATTGATTCACAACCTCTATGCTTGCCTTGTCATATTTTTTGTCAATATTCTTTTATGGTGGACCACCCTGTTTCAAAATACTAGAACCACAGACAAGAGTGAATAGTATTTCTCTGTGTGATATCTTCCATCATGTGTGGGCAACGAACAGTGCATTGTATAGAAAGAAAGTCTCATATCCACTGAGGGAGTCCTAGATTAGGGGGTCTCCGGACAGCCGGACTATATCCTTCGACCGGACTGTTAGACCATGAAGATTCAAGATTGAAGACTTCGTCTCGTGTCCGGATGGGACTCTACTTGGCGTGGAAGGCAAGCTAGGCAATACGGATATGGATATCTCCTCCTTTGTAACCGACCTTGTGTAACCCTAACCCTCTCCGGTGCCTATATAAACCGAAGGGTTTTAGTCCGTAGGACAACGACCAGAACATACAATCATACCATAGGCTAGCTTCTAGGGTTTAGCCTCTTCGATCTCATGGTAGATCAACTCTTGTACTACCCATATCATCAATATCAATCAAGCAGGACGTAGGGTTTTACCTCCATCAAGAGGGCCCGAACCTGGGTAAAACATTGTGTCCCCTGCCTTCTGTTACCATCCGGCCTAGACGCACAGTTCGGGACCCCCTACCCGAGATCCTGCCGGTTTTGAGACCGACATCGAGCATGAATCATATAGTAGATATGATCAACATAGTGATGTTCACCATTGAAGACTACTCCATCTCACGTGATGATCGGACATGGTTTAGTTGATTTGGATCACGTGATCACTTAGATGATTAGAGGGATGTCTATCTAAAGCAGAACAATGCCATGGCTGTCAAACTTGGCATTAAGGGACTGAACTCAAGTCTGGATGCAATGCAATACAAATGCTCTCCACCTACAGATTTATGCTCAGAATATGACCCTAATAAGGATTTTGAGCTAGAGGGAGACCTAAGTCAATGTAGCTCCCTAGTGGAGGAGTCAGATGCAGATGCCCAATCTTATTCACCCATCAAGGTGCTTTCTCTAACTTTCCAAGGTTATATTGGTCGCACATATCTTGCAAATGATGCTTTGCATTGCTTCTACTTTGTTGCACTGCCATTAGCTTAGTTTACACATCGTGTATGTGAATACGCCCTGCCTATCCATTTTCAGTACATATTCCATCTGTCATCATACCATATTTATCTATTCAAATGTTGTTCTTGTGTATCAGACGTTCAAAAGGAAGAGGGCGATTGCTAAATTGCGGAGGAGCATGAACAAAGTATTCGGAAAAGGTAGTGACACCTGATAAATCAAATAGCCCATTAGGTGTAGTTGCAATATCACCAGACCCAAAAAACATGGCCAGAACTGTAGCAGACTCTAGCCCTACTACACTGGCCATCTCTGATGCCCCAACTCAGCAGACCCCAACTGTCGCAAACAGTATGATGATGCCAGTTGACACAACACCAGCTCTACGATGCAAAACCCCATTCCAGCAAAGAGTATACCTAATCCAGTTGCCAAATCCCTTTTTTGAACAAGAGAGAGCCCCAATTGTGGCAAATAGGACTCATGTTCCACTTCTTCCTAGTTTAGAAGACGAAGCTTATATTGCTATCAGGACCTTTGTGCGCATCTTTCCTTCATGGAAAGATTATACCATAGACAAAGAACAATTTCCAATCTTCCTCCGCAATTTACGCTTAAGTAATGTACTAATATTATTCATGGTAATTATTGCATATGTTCCTGCTAACAGAAGACACAAGATTTCATTCATTTAAATAGGCGAGGACAAAACTGGATAGTCAAGACGAGTCAGGGGTGGTTGCGCTTTTAGCACTCGTTGATGAAGTATCGTTCCTACCCGAGGCAAGTGAACTTCGATGGCAAGCCTCTAAACGAAATTTCTGTAAAGTCTCTGGTGCTAAATTTATCTGACAGTGAGCGGAATAATCTTGTTACACATTGGTCTCGTCTGGAGCGTAAGGGACTGTCTATGATATCATATCACAATTTGAACTACATTTCTGCATGTGCCTTAATGTCTCACTTGTATGAAAACTATTTGTAGAAGAACAGTCATTCTCAAGGGACCATAGAATGCCGCAACTATACTGCACACTGCATTTCTCTTGTCAGTACCTCTTGCCCTCTATGACCATACTTACTTTCATAGTTGGTTGATTATGTAGCATGAATGCACATGTTTGCCTCGTTATCCTCCATTTGGTGGAAATTATAAGATTCGTATCGACTCTTACAAAGATTTAGAATCAACCCAATGTTTGAAGATTTACTCTACAGTCCTCTTGTAAGGACTGAACACGTCTATCACTGTACTTACATTAACAGCTAATCCCTCCATCCCATAATATAAGAGCATTTTGTACAGTACACCAGTGTTCAAAACACTCTTATATTATGGGAAGAGGGATTGGTTCATTGTGTAGCATTCTGCATCTTATGTCCCTCACCCACACTTTACTAAAAAATATCTGATCTATATTTAATCTTACCAAAAGTTGAATACATAGACAATGCCAGTGCAGAAGTGTAGCCCATTGCTCTTGTCAGTACATTTTGTCATGTAACGCTTGTACTTCCAGGGATTGGTAGTTGCACTACAAGAAATATGTCAACTTATGACCACCACTATTGGTCACTGAATGGTCACAAATTTCCATTTATGACCTTTTTGTGACCAAAAACATAAGGTCAAAAGCTGGGCGTCGTAAACTGACTATAGCGACCTTTCTTCTGGAATGGTCGCAAACGTTTATGACCAAAATATGTCCACTGTGGCGTTTTGGTCACTAGCAACCTCTCCAGGCCACGTAGGCATCCAGCGTGGCAAGCTGATGTGGCACAAGATTCAGCCCGGTCAATTCGATTTTCTACATGGGCCTAGCCCAACAATTCGGCCTTTTTATATATTTTTTCTATCATTTTTTATCAGCTTCATGGGCCAAGCCCAACAATTCGGCCTTTTTACTTCTAGGCCTCATCCATTTCACAGTCCATTTAATTAAGCCTTTTTATACCTTTTTTCATAAATGCGATATTCCAGTCCACTGTTGTTTGGGCCATAGCCTTTTTAGAGCCCAAATATTATTCAATCCAGTAGAACATTCAGTATTTTTCATTCACATATTTCAATTTTACACATTTCAACAGCAAACAATCAATAATTCTCACATTTAAATGATCAAATCCAGAAATCCCTCAATGAAACTCACAACAGCTCATACACCATCCGCACGATCCATCAAGTGTACATACACTCGGAAACAAGTACACATGCACCAAAACATGGTGGCAACATCAACTAAAACTATTGTGCACATCTCTAGGCTTCTTCTGATCTTCGTTCACAGCAGCAGCCACTTGACGACTTTAGATGCTGATCTGCATAAATTATTAGTAAGATATTGTGGAAGTTAAATGATTGTCAATAAAAAAATATCCATTCAAGAGAATAAAAATTACACCTAAATTCCCAAATGCCATAGTTCAGTAAACACTAAGCATGGCATGGAAAAACTTCCAAAACTTGACTGCAACACATTGACCTGGTGATGTTCTACTAAGGCCCTGTTCGGTTTACAGGAATTTCAAAGAAAAGGTTCAGGAACCCAAAACGGAGGAAATCTGCTAAGAACTAGCGTTCGGCACGCAGCATTTCAACCATCAGATTCCTCTGACTTTCACGGGAAAATAAAAATCCAACCGGAGCTCGTGTCTTCGCATAAGAGCGAAGCAGCCCAGAGCTAACAATGAGTGCAGGCTGACAGTTGCACTGTACATCCTAATAAAATATACCTTTGTGGGCCAGCAGCTTGGAGACCAAAGCAGCTAGTACGTTACATGCCGAATAAATTATATTTTAATCTATACTTCACAGCCCATGCATAAACTGACTCCTATGTGTTTTTGCAACGACCCGAACTCGTTTTTCTCAAGCTTTCCTACGTTTCTAGATCCACAGTTTTGCTCTGCTTCTCCTTTCCCATTCCTACTGTTTCTTAAATTCCTGTGTTTCAATACCTTTTGTTCCGAACAGGGCCTAAGACATTCAAGCTCATAGTAGGCAGCAACAATACTAACATATAGGTACCAGCAGTCACACGCAAACTGGTTTGGGTCAACAACAGCAACAAGGCTACGAAGAATCACACAGGAAATGGTTAACGCCAACAGATGCCGGGCCTATCAAAAACCACGGAAACTAACATACCATCTGAATATATGATCGTTTCCAGTGCAGAGGATCTAGCAGTGCTCCCAAATCTAGAGAGACTTGCGGGAAGGGGCGGCTGGGCAAGGGGAGCGCGACTCACAGGTGGGGGTATCCGAGCATGTCGTTGCTTGCCTCGCGCTGGCAGAAACTTGTTGGTCGTGTTCGCTGTTATAGTCAAGCAGCAGCCTCTTGTACTCGAAGGCCTATAAAATAAAATGGATAAGTTAGATTGATTATTGTAGGTGCAGCACATTTTCTGGAAGAGGCATAAACATGGAATGAAATAGATGTAGTATCATCACTACATGAAAGGAGCATTATACTTGGAAGTAAAAAACAGCATCCTGTCACCAAACAAACACTACTTGACAGGAAACTGTGCATTTCGTCCTTGTATCCATTAGTAGCAGGATAGCAGCAATGATTCACATGGCACGAATAATTCATTATGAGGAAACATGTTACTGGGTATGAAACAAACTATTTACACAGGTAAAATGGACACATGTACAATACAAAGCTTGTTGTAAGCAGAAAACACCAGTGCTCATATACCAAAATCAACGGCAGTACTTATGGACAAGCGTAACAAGGTTAAACATCGGAGAAAGCACTTGCTAAGATATCATCATTTAGGGGCATTTCCATCACCAATGTGGCAAACTGCAAAGCTGGTCAGCAGAACATATGAGGATACACGATTGAAGACTTCGTCTCGTGTCCGGATGGGACTCTACTTGGCGTGGAAGGAAAGCTAGGCAATACGGATATGGATATCTCCTCCTTTGTAACCGACCTTGTGTAACCCTAACCCTCTCCGGTGTCTATATAAACCGAAGGTTTTTAGTACGAAGGACAACGACCACAACATACAATCATACCATAGGCTAGCTTCTAGGGTTTAGCCTCTCCGATCTCGTGGTAGATCTACTCTTGTACTACCCATATCATCAATATCAATCAAGCAGGACGTAGGGTTTTACCACCATCAAGAGGGCCCGAACCTGGGTAAAACATTGTGTCCCCTGCCTCCTGTTACCATCCGGCCTAGACACACAGTTCGGGACCCCCTACCCGAGATCCGCCGGTTTTGACACCGACATTGGTGCTTTCATTGAGAGTTCCGTTGTGCCGTCGCCATCAGGAAGGATGCCTCATCCCGTCTTTAAAGACGGCACTATTGCTGAGGGAGCTTTGCCTATCGGCCAAACTCTCTGGCTAGGTGGTGTTCTTATGACCGCCTGTTCGGCCGCCGCGCCGATGATGACTTCTCAGGTCATCGAAAGCAATCTTCACGTCAACTCGGAACTCGCCGAGCAGTTAGATCCAATGGAGCTCTCTTCCTTGAACGAGCTCTTGGATCGCATCGCCGCCCTGGGAGTCGCTACAGACTACGATCAGATTGGGCCTAAACCCGATCTGAGAGAGATCAACTCTACCCAGGTCACCCATCATGTTGCAGTGGTGGAGGGACAATGCGGCAACCCTTTATCTATCTTAAGGACTAGCTATGTCCGTATTCCCGATCCCTCCAAGCCGGATACCCGTGGAGGGGAGGACGTCACTCAAGACCTGAACCTAGACTCAGGCAGCGGGCTAGATTTATTGGAAAACCTCCAAGAATCCAAACCTCTGAGTTCGGAAACTCCTTGGCCCCTGAGTATCAGATTGGGTGAGGATTCGGGTTCAATTCCACCCACCCACCCAAACATAAGAGATATATACCAAATTAGGCAAGAGCCCGAAGAAACAGTACACCATTACTGGGCCAGATTCCTCCTGGTCATGAGTAGGATAAAGGACTGCCACGAGGAAGACGCAATTTCATACTTCTGCAATAATTGCACGGACAAGGGAATCCTCAACGCCATAAGTCGCCGCGAAATTACACGCTTTGCCGACTTGGTGTCCATAGTATAAAAGTACTATGCGATGGAAAGCGCTTGGAAAACCGAAACAAAATTTTGGGATAATCCGGCCCTGAATACAAACCTAGTCCGAAATAAAAGGGTGCATTATCACAATACACCTGGGTTAACTACCAAAAAGCAAAAGCCCTCTACAGGGCAAGGAACCGTACTGGAGGGATGGCTCAACGGACCCTGCAAAATTCATAGTACAGCAGATGCAATACCAACGCACAGCCTTAGAGCATGTTGGATACTCCGGCAGGTGGCCAAAAGTGGTGAGGATCTACTCCTCCCAAATACCACAGAGCACCATCCCGTGGACAACAAGACGGCGTTAACGGTCTTTGAGACCTTCGCGTCAAATAATAGACGCAAGCAAACACTCCGCAGCATGGCCGAAATATGCCACATAGCAGAAATAAATCCTTGGAGTGACACGGCTATTACCTTCAATGCCAGTGACGAACCTAAATTCTGAACAGCCCGAGCACCAGCCGCACTGGTCCTCAGTCCAATCGTGGACGACTTTCGACTCACCAAGGTACTCATGGATGGCGGCAGCGGATTAAACCTCATCTATGAGGAAACTCTTCAAAAGATGGAAATAGACTGGAGCCGCATTGAGCAAAGTAGCACAACCTATAGAGGAATCATCCCTAGTCGGGAAGCACGCTGTGCTGGGAAAATCACACTAGATGTGGTATTCGGCACGCCGGATAATTACAGGTCCGAAGAAATTACATTCCAAGTAGCCCCGTTCAGCAGCGGATACCACGCTCTATTAGGGCGGGAGGCGTTTACAATCTTCCAAGCCATACCCCATTATGGGTACATGAAGCTCAAAATGCCCGGGCCCAACGGAATCATCAATCTTGCTAGTGATCCGGACATAGCACTCCGCACCGAAAATAAGACAGCTGCACTAGCCCTCGAGGCACTATCCGAGGCCCTAGCGGCCGAGGAACTAATTGCGCTGCGCTCCACGGTGAACAGGGACAACGTGATACTCGATAAAAGATCCAAGTCCACCTCCTTTAAACCGGCAGACGAAATAGTCAAATTCCAAGTCCATCCAACGGACCCTACAAAAACAGCTTCCACCGGGGCACAATTAAACCCTGATGTCGACGCCGCACTGCGAGAGTTCCTACGCGAGAACTAGGACATTTTTGCCTGGCACCCTTCAGACATGCCAGGAATCCCACGCAGGCTGGCCGAGCACAGCCTAAATATCCTAAAAGGATTCAAGCTAGTCAAGCAGGCTCTTCGGCGTTTCTCCGAACCTAAGAGACAAGCCATGGGAGAGGAACTAGCCAAGCTATTGGAGGCCGGATTCATCAGAGACATAAAACATCCAGACTGGCTAGCAAACATGGTGATGGTACCCAAGAAGGACAAATCCTGGCGCTTGTGCGTCGATTTTAAGGACCTTAACAAGGCCTACCCAAAGGATACCTTCCCCCTCCCCTGCATCGATCAAATCATCGATGCTACCGCAGGACACGATTCATTGTGTTTCCTCGACGCATACTCCGGCTACCATCAAATTAAAATGGCAGAGCCAGACCAAGCCACAACGGCATTCATCACACCATACGGCCCATTCTGCTTCAAAACAATGCCCTTCGGGCTCAAAAACACCGGCATGACATATCAGCGCATGATTCAGACATGTCTAGCAAACCAGATCGGCAAAACAGTGGAGGCATACGTAGATGACGTGGTCGTCAAAACCAAGCATGTCGAATCTCTAGTAGACGACTTGAGGCTCACATTCGATAACCTCCGAACATATGATGTCAAGCTCAATCCGGAAAAATGCGTTTTCGGCGTACTAGCCGGAAAGCTCCCGAGATTCGTTGTCTCCAGTAGAGGTATTGAAGCTAATCCGGCCAAAATCCGAGCGTTGTCACAGTTGGCTACCCCAACAGACCTCAAACATATACAAAAATTGACCGGATGCATGGCGGCTCTAAGCCGCTTTATCTCTCGCTTGAGAGAAAAGGCATTACCCCTTTATCGCCTCCTCCGGCGCACCGAACACTTCGAGTGGATGGATGTCGCCACGGCCGGACTCAACGAAATAAAAGCCATATTGGCAACAAACACAGTCCTGGCCGCGCCAAACATTGGCGAACCAATGCTATTTTACATTGCGGCAACTCATCAAGTAGTAAGCGCAGTGCTCGTCGTCGAGCGAGAAGTGGACGGACACAAATTCCCCCTTCAAAAGCCGGTTTACTATGTGTCCACTGTCCTTACTCCATGCAAATCACGGTACTCGCATTATCAAAAGATAGCGTATGCGGTATTTATGGCATCCCGGAAGCTGCGACACTACTTTCAAGAGTGTTCGATAACGGTAGCCTCGGAAGTACCACTTAACGATATTATAAACAACCGCGACGTGATGGGCCGGATTGCCAAATGGACCATTGAGCTCCTCCCGTTCGACATAACTTATAAGCCAGGACGAGCTATTAAGTCACAAGTTTTGGCTGACTTCGTCGCCGAGTGGACGGAAGCTGAACTCCCTAAGGAGTACGGCACATATTCAAACTGGATCATGCACTTCGACGGCTCCAAAATGTTGGCTGGTCTGGGGGCTGGCGTCGTTTTGACGTCCCCAACAGGAGATACCATTCAATACGTACTACAGATAATGTATATGGACTCCAACAACACAGCCGAATATGAGGCCCTTCTACATGGTCTCCGGATGGCAGTATCCATGGGCATTCAACACCTAGAGGTGCACGGGGATTCGAACCTCGCGATATCCGAAATAAATGGAGATTTGATGCCAAGGATCCGAAAATGGCAGCTTATCGCAATGCCGTCCTAAAAATGTCAGCTCGGTTCGAGGGGCTCGAATTTCACCATGTGGCTCGGGAAAACAATCAGGCGGCGGATATCCTCGCCCGCATCGGCGCAAAACGCAACGCGGTCCTTCCCAACATATTTCTGGAAAGGCTCTTCAAGCCATCCGTAGCATGGGAAGGGGACACCGGTAACAACAGTCCGGACCCGGCCAAAATACCCGATACCGAACTCTCTGACACAATCGGAGGCTCCGCCACCGAAATAACACATTCAGCCCATGAAATAATGGCCACTATTGCCCTGTGGACAGAACCATTCCTGGCCTACCTAACTAGACAGTAACTTCTGGAAGACCAAACTGAGGCACGCTGCATAGTGCGGCGATCCAAGGCCTACAGGGTCCATGAGGGAGAATTGTACAAGAAAAGCACTACCGGAGTCCCTCAAAGGTGCATCTCCGAAGAGGAAAGGCGGAACCTTTTGGCAGAAATTCACGCCGGACTCGGAGGTCATCACGCCGCTGCCCGGGCTCTTGTAAGCAAGGTCTTCCGTACAGGATTCTATTGGCCAACGGCCCGGGCACATGCACAAAACTTGGTCCAACGTTGCGTCGGTTGCCAGCTCTTTGCAAATCAAAGCCACATGCCACCCACCGCCCTCCAAACAATCCCCACTACATGGCCCTCCGCGGTCTGGGGGCTTGACATGGTTGGACCCCTCAAAGGGGGAACCCACAAGAAAACAATACTTATTGGTCATGGTGGATAAATTCACCAAATGGATAGAGGCTAAACCGGTAAAACAGCCGAATTCGGACCGGTGATAGATTTCATATCCGGGGTTGTACACCGTTACGGCGTCCCCCACAGCAGCATCACTGATAACGACACGAATTTCACGGCCGACGAGGTAAAACTCTAGTGCAGCAAAATGGGCATCAAGCTCGATTATGCTTCAGTCTATCACCCACAAACCAACGGTCAAGTTGAACGAGCAAATGGTCTTATAATGAGCGGCATTAAACCCAGATTAGTGCGTTCCTTAACGGAGTCTGACACGCACTGGGTAGAGGAGCTCGACTCCGTACTCTGGGAGCTGTGGACCACGCCAAATCGTAGTACCGGATATACACTATTTTTATGGTGTACGGCGCAGAGGCAGTGTTGCCCTATGACATAATTCATGAGTCACCTCGAGTGCGCATGTACGAAGAAAGAGAAGCTGAGCTCAATCGGCAGGACAGTCTGGACACCTTGGAGGAAGAGCGCGACGTAGCGAAAGCCCGTTCCGCATTTTACCAGCAACAGGCTCGTAGATAACAAAGCAGAGAAGTACGGGCCAAAAGTTATAACGTTGGCGAACTAGTTCTACGACTGCCGGATAAGAAAAAGAACATGCTCGAGCCCAAATAGGAAGGTCCCTTCATTATCGACCAAGTTCTGACCGGTGGAGCATACCGACTGCCGGATGCATCGACTAGTCGACTCGAGCCGAACCCATGGAACGCAGCCAGGCTTCGAAGATTCTACGCCTAGCACAGGACTCTATGTTAGTCCCCTCCCTTTGTCCATTTTCTGCATATGCATCATCTGTCTTGTTTTCCTTTCTTTCTTTTATTTCTCTAGGCCTTCAAGGGTCACCTTGTGCCTCACTCGTACATTACAGATGCGCTAGCCGCACTCTTCATACCTGGGGGCTTCTTTCACAGAAGCTTAAATTATTTACCAGGGCCTCACGCCCAACACATGTGCTATACTTCCGCACGTACCTTTTTTCACCATTATATGCATCGATATGACTTAAGTTTTAGCCAAGCTGGGTTGCCTAGCTCTTGTATTTATGCCCGACGTTCCCGTTAATTCGGCTAGGGCATAAGGGCAGCACCTCTGCGATTGTTACCGCCGGGTCAGTCGGATGTGTACCTCAGACTGGGTGAAGCCGAAAGCTAGCGTTCTTAAGGGAATATTCGGTCGGTGAACAAAAGATGACTTTTATTTACTTTCCATATCTGCCCCCAGATTCTTTTTCTGCGCTTCTTATCGCAGTCCAAACATGCACTTTAGGGCATGCTTACCCAGGGAAAGGAACCCTTAATGGAACTATTCTCCCTGGAAGATGTTTCTTACTACCCATGTAATATAACATAACTAGTTGGGCACTTGTCTGATAAAGCACTAATGACCCCTACGCCTGGTCTCCACGCATGCCCCGGTTCTTAGATAACCTAGAGGGTATTCGGATACACTCCGGACCGTCGGGTCCCGAGGTTGAAGCAAAAGGTCCGCCGTGACAAACGATCTACAATCCAGCTAGAAGGCATTATACATGTCAGTTTAAATTACATAGTCAATTTGACTGGTTGAATTCCTCTTCAATACCATCCAATAGGTTGTCTAGTCTACAGTCCAGTTGGGAATACTTTGCGGCCAATTCTACTTGGCCGTACACTAAGCTCACAGGGATCTCCTTCCCATCGGGCCCCACATGTCCGACTTCGGCCATGTGGTTCGGGCCAGCCTTCGTGTACCGTGTCTTCACCATTGCCCAGGCTTCCCTGGCGCCCTGACGGCAGGCCGATATCTTCCATAATCGGAAGCGCTGCCGCGCTCCCTTCAGCTTTTCTGCAAGCTCTCCAAGGCCTTCGGGTATGGAGACGGATGGCCACAAGGCCTGGGCGACGCCTTGCATCACCTGCCGAACTTGTTCGTGCGGCTGTGAGAGCTCGGGAAGAAGGTCACCCGTTGAACCGGGCATTTCCTTGGCAGGACGACCTGTTAGCATACCTACAGAGATAACTCTGTCAGCCAGCTTCCTCGCCGAACTCTTTTTCAAAGTTCGTTCAAGCACTTACTAAATATGACGCGTCGAAGCCGCCAATTCTCCTTAACAGAGTCCGACAGTTGGGAACAAACATCTTTTAGTTCCACGCCCAGCTTGGTGTTGGCATCTAGGAGATCATTCTTCTCCTGCCTCACCCTCGTAAGCACGCTCTCACCAGCCTTCAGCTGGCATAGGAGCTGTTGCTTATCCAGATTTACTCCAGCATCATCTGCAATTTTATCGTCAGATCTTCATATACGCCGCATCCTATATGACACTTATCATTCAAAGGATATATTACTAGAGGGGGTCTCTTTGGGCTCCCCCGCCGCGGCCAGTGCAGCCTTAAGTTGGGCTCTGCACTCTTCCAGCTCCTGGGATAGTTGAGTATTCTTTTCGGTAAGAATCTGCATAACAAATGATCCTTAAATCAGTTATTCTAACTGTTTCAAGTCTCAGGGGCTACTGATATATATAATCACCAAATTTTCTCACCCGTATGTCTTTTACATACTGCTCCGTGGATCTGGCTAGACCATTTTGAGCGGCATGGAGGTACGCATCTCCCGAGTTGAAGGCATCCAATGCCTCTTGGGAGAAACAAGCGTCATGAAGAACAGTCCGGCGACGCCTGTGGTTCATGGCACTTTCCACCTCGGAATTGGTGGTGGACAGTTTACCCGCATCCTTTGTTGGAGGAGCGCCCGTCGCACGCCTCGTATTCGTTCCCGCCTCCGAATCCGGCCTTGGAGCCTGGCTAGTGGAGGCGCGATTAGTAGTCTCTACGGGTATAGTCCGGCGAGCACTCTTTTCCCTGAAAAGAAGGCATGGGCGTTAACATGTCTCTGAGAATAATGTCTTGCAATAAAGACGGCATGCCGTACCGCTGCGCCGGTGTCTCAATCTAGACCGCGGGTCTTTTCAGCCTGCCTGGCCTCGCGGCTCCTTGTTGGCTAGTCGCCGCAGGCTCGGCCTTCCACCTCGAGGACCTCCGCTGCAAAACACGGCTGTTATACGACAATCAAAAACACGCAAGGACGGAACCCTTTTTGAAGTGCTGGGACTTCGGTCTCAGTCACCTATGAGGCTGGAAGTAGCCCAGGGTAATCGGCCATAATGGCCACCAAAGCGTTGTCATTACTCAATTGGTAAAATACCCCATCGATCAGCTCCACAGATATGTCCGGGTCCTCCTGGGAGGCCGGGTCAAGGGACCGTCCAGGGTCCTCGGGTTGTGGAGGGGGGCTGTTTATCTCCTTTACAGCCTGGCGCAGCTCCTGCGATGAAATTGCTAGACTGAATACTTAACTACGGGAATACGAAACGGATGGGCGAGAAAAAGTCTCCGCTTACCCAGCTCGGAGGATTGTACATAGAAAATCCGCCCTGCGGGTTGACACGAAGGAATTCCTCCTCTTGTCCCTTGTAAAAAGTGGATAAGATCTTTATTAGATCAGCAACTGATCCCGGCCCTTTGTGGCCGTGGCGGGTGGCGTCATCCTCCCCGTTGAAATCCCACATGGGGTGGCCTCTATATTGAAGCAGCTGCACCCCCCGCATAATACATATGGCCATGACCTCGATCATGGTCAATCCGGATCGAGCTAAAAACTTATCTGGCTCATCAGGTAAAGAACGTCCCTGTCATCTTCCTCCAGGGAGCTCCATGGACGCCAGCTCCAGCGCTTCTTCAAAGGGGCGTTGTTGAACTCAGGAAGGCCGATTCTAATAGGATCCGGGAGGGGGACGTATTCTATATAAAACCATTCTAAAGGCCAGTCTTTGGACGTCTTCTTTGTGGTTCCGGACAAGTATTCGGTCTCGGCAATACGCCACACTTCGGCTCCGCCCACTTGATATATTGACCCCTTCTGAGAACGGGGCACAAGGCAGAACAGGTTCTTCCACAGAGCGAAATGAGCCTCACAGCCCAAAAAAAACTCACAAAGGGCTATGAATCCTGCGATATGCAGCATGGAGGAAGGCGTAAGGTTGTGCAACTGGAGGCCATAGAACTGCAGGAGCCCCCGAACAAACGGATGACTTGGAAATCCGAGCCCTCTTACCAAATAAGGTACAAGGCATACCTTCTCTCCCTTGGAGGGATTGGGAAGTCTCTCCGCTTGCTCTCCGCCATTATAGGTGGCAAGCCAGGGTCGAACCGGGACCATGTACGCTGGGGGAAGAAATCCCTTGGTCTGAAGCATCACTAATTTGTTGTGCGGGACAGAACATCTCTCCCAATCTCCAGGCTTGGAGCTAGGGGAGCGAGAGGAGGAGCTGCGTCGACCGGCCATGATGGAATGGATCTCTGTCGAATGCGCTCCGATGAAGGATCTCCAAGGGAGGATGGTGTGATTTGGATCTGAATCCTCGTCTTTTTAATAGACAGCTCATTCACACAGCTAGGGGGGTAAATGTAAAAACGCCCTGGCTCTTCACATTCGCTCGACACGTGGAAAGTGGCCATTATTGGGCGTGGAAACCAAGGAGTGCAACATTCACAAGAGGCCAGACACTATTTTGACAGGTACACGGAATTTGGAGAGGAACCCGCTCTGCAATGCCGAAGACAATACTGCGCGCCGGACTCATCGTCATTGAAGCCTGGTTCGGGGGCTACTGAGGGAGTCCTGGATTAGGGGGTCTCCGGACAGCCGGACTATATCCTTCGGCCGGACTGTTAGACTATGAAGATTCAAGATTGAAGACTTCATCTCGTGTCCGGATGGGACTCTACTTGGCGTGGAAGGCAAGCTAGGCAATACGGATATGGATATCTCCTCCTTTGTAACCGACCTTGTGTAACCCTAACCCTCTCCGGTGCCTATATAAACCGAAGGGTTTTAGTCTGTAGGACAACGACCACAACATACAATCATACCATAGGCTAGCTTCTAGGGTTTAGCCTCTTCGATCTCATGGTAGATCAACTCTTGTACTACCCATATCATCAATATCAATCAAGCAGGACGTAGGGTTTTACCTCCATCAAGAGGGCCCGAACCTGGGTAAAACATTGTGTCCCCTGCCTTCTGTTACCATCCGGCCTAGACGCACAGTTCGGGACCCCCTACCCGAGATCCTCCGGTTTTGACACTGACATCCACCTTTTACATAGACTATGATCTTTTACATGGAATACAATCTGCCTACTTGCTTTGTGTCGTACTACCAGCACTCCACCCTTGAAGCTAAACATTATGCCACTCATAATTCCTTAGTTTATTTGTTCAAATATGACTTTGATATAATTCTAATGCTCCTACTTCAGTTTTGAAATGTGTGTATGCCTGTTATAGAGACATAAGAGGTTTGTTTTTCTGTGTGTGGTCTAGTCGGCATGGTTGGGGGGTGAACTTTGTATACGAAGGGGTTTATAGGGAGACACTCTTTGAGTTGAATCTGCAATGCATTCCACATATAATCTGAGTACTTTTTATGTTTTCAAGAATTTCATATACTGAACATCATCATAATGATTATGATCTTGCGCGCATGAAAAGAATAAAGCAGAACAATGCCATGGCTGTCAAACTTGGCATTAAGGGACTGAACTCAAGTCTGGATGCAATGCAATACAAATGCTCTCCACCTACAGATTTATGCTCAGAATATGACCCTAATAAGGATTTTGAGCTAGAGGGAGACCTAAGTCAATGTAGCTCCCTAGTGGAGGAGTCAGATGCAGATGCCCAATCTTATTCACCCATCAAGGTGCTTTCTCTAACTTTCCAAGGTTATATTGGTCGCACATATCTTGCAAATGATGCTTTGCATTGCTTCTACTTTGTTGCACTGCCATTAGCTTAGTTTACACATCGTGTATGTGAATACGCCCTGCCTATCCATTTTCAGTACATATTCCATCTGTCATCATACCATATTTATCTATTCAAATGTTGTTCTTGTGTATCAGACGTTCGAAAGGAAGAGGGCGATTGCTAAATTGCGGAGGAGCATGAACAAAGTATTCGGAAAAGGTAGTGACACCTGATAAATCAAATAGCCCATTAGGTGTAGTTGCAATATCACCAGACCCAAAAAACATGGCCAGAACTGTAGCAGACTCTAGCCCTACTACACTGGCCATCTCTGATGCCCCAACTCAGCAGACCCCAACTGTCGCAAACAGTATGATGATGCCAGTTGACACAACACCAGCTCTACGATGCAAAACCCCATTCCAGCAAAGAGTATACCTAATCCAGTTGCCAAATCCCTTTTTTGAACAAGAGAGAGCCCCAATTGTGGCAAATAGGACTCATGTTCCACTTCTTCCTAGTTTAGAAGACGAAGCTTATATTGCTGTCACGACCTTTGTGCGCATCTTTCCTTCATGGAAAGATTATACCATAGACAAAGAACAATTTCCAATCTTCCTCCGCAATTTACGCTTAAGTAATGTACTAATATTATTCATGGTAATTATTGCATATGTTCCTGCTAACAGAAGACACAAGATTTCATTCATTTAAATAGGCGAGGACAAAACTGGATAGTCAAGACGAGTAAGGGTTGGTTGCGCTTTTCAAGCACTCGTTGATGAAGTATCGTTCCTACCCGAGGCAAGTGAACTTCGATGGCAAGCCTCTAAACGAAATTTCTGTAAAGTCTCTGGTGCTAAATTTATCTGACAGTGAGCGGAATAATCTTGTTACACATTGGTCTCGTCTGGAGCGTAAGGTACTGTCTATGATATCATATCACAATTTGAACTACATTTCTGCATGTGCCTTAATGTCTCACTTGTATGAAAACTATTTGTAGAAGAACAGTCATTCTCAAGGGACCATAGAATGCCGCAACTATACTGCACACTGCATTTCTCTTGTCAGTACCTCTTGCCCTCTATGACCATACTTACTTTCATAGTTGGTTGATTATGTAGCATGAATGCACATGTTTGCCTCGTTATCCTCCATTTGGTGGAAATTATAAGATTCGTATCGACTCTTACAAAGATTTAGAATCAACCCAATGATTTTGAAGAGGTTTAGCTCTGCAGTCCTCTTGTAAGGACTGAACATCGTCTATCACTGTACTTACATTAACAGCTACTCCCTCCATCCCATAATATAAGAGCATTTTGTACAGTACACCAGTGTTCAAAACACTCTTATATTATGGGAAGAGGGATTGGTTCATTGTGTAGCATTATGCATCTTATGTCCCTCACCCACACTTTACTAAAAAAATATCTGATCTATATTTAATCCTACCAAAAATTTGAATACATAGACAATGCCAGTGCAGAAGTGTAGCCCATTGCTCTTGTCAGTACATTTTGTCATGTAACGCTTGTACTTCCAGGGATTGGTAGTTGCACTACAAGAAATATGTCAACTTATGACCACCACTATTGGTCACTGAATGGTCACAAATTTCCATTTATGACCTTTTTGTGACCAAAAACATAAGGTCAAAAGCTGGGCGTCGTAAACTGACTATAGCGACCTTTCTTCTGGAATGGTCGCAAACGTTTATGACCAAAATATGTCCACTGTGGCGTTTTGGTCACTAGCAACCTCTCCAGGCCACGTAGGCATCCAGCGTGGCAAGCTGATGTGGCACAAGATTCAGCCCGGTCCAATTCGATTTTCTACATGGGCCTAGCCAACAATTCGGCGTTTTTATATATTTTTTCTATCAATTTTTTATCAGCTTCATGGGCCAAGCCCAATATTTCGGCCTTTTTACTTCTAGGCCTCATCCATTTCACGGTCCATTTAATTAAGCCTTTTTATAGCTTTTTTCATAAATGCGCGATATTCCAGTCCACTGTTGTTTGGGCCATAGCCTTTTTAGAGCCCAAATATTATTCAATCCAGTAGAACATTCAGTATTTTTCATTCACATATTTCAATTTTACACATTTCAACAGCAAACAATCAATAATTCTCACATTTAAATGATCAAATCCAGAAATCCCTCAATGAAACTCACAACAGCTCATACACATCCGCACGATCCATCAAGTGTACATACAATCGGAAACAAATACACATGCACCAAAACATGGTGGCAACATCAACTAAAACTATTGTGCACATCTCTAGGCTTCTTCTGATCTTCGTTCACAGCAGCAGCCACTTGACGACTTTAGATGCTGATCTGCATAAATTATTAGTAAGATATTGTGGAAGTTAAATGATTGTCAATAAAAAAATATCCATTCAAGAGAATAAAAATTACACCTAAATTCCCAAATGCCATAGTTCAGTAAACACTAAGCATGGCATGGAAAAACTTCCAAAACTTGACTGCAACACATTGACCTGGTGATGTTCTACTAAGGCCCTGTTCGGTTTACAGGAATTTCAAAGAAAAGGTACAGGAACCCAAAACGGAGGAAATCTGCTAAGAACTAGCGTTCGGCACGCAGCATTTCAACCATCAGATTCCTCTGACTTTCACGGGAAAATAAAAATCCAACCGGAGCTCGTGTCTTCGCATAAGAGCGAAGCAGCCCAGAGCTAACAATGAGTGCAGGCTGACAGTTGCACTGTAGATCCTAATAAAATATACCTTTGTGGGCCAGCAGCTTGGAGACCAAAGCAGCTAGTACGTTACATGCCGAATAAATTATATTTTAATCTATACTTCACAGCCCATGCATAAACTGACTCCTATGTGTTTTTGCAACGACCCGAACTCGTTTTTCTCAAGCTTTCCTACGTTTCTAGATCCATAGTTTTGCTCTGCTTCTCCTTTCCCATTCCTACTGTTTCTTAAATTCCTGTGTTTCAATACCTTTTGTTCCGAACAGGGCCTAAGACATTCAAGCTCATAGTAGGCAGCAACAATACTAACATATAGGTACCAGCAGTCACACGCAAACTGGTTTGGGTCAACAACAGCAACAAGGCTACGAAGAATCACACAGGAAATGGTTAACGCCAACAGATGCCGGGCCTATCAAAAACCACGGAAACTAACATACCATCTGAATATATGATCGTTTCCAGTGCAGAGGATCTAGCAGTGCTCCCAAATCTAGAGAGACTTGCGGGAAGGGGCGGCTGGGCAAGGGGAGCGCGACTCACAGGTGGGGGTATCCGAGCATGTCGTTGCTTGCCTCGCGCTGGCAGAACTTGTTGGTCGTGTTCGCTGTTATAGTCAAGCAGCAGCCTCTTGTACTCGAAGGCCTATAAAATAAAATGGATAAGTTAGATTGATTATTGTAGGTGCAGCACATTTTCTGGAAGAGGCATAAACATGGAATGAAATAGATGTAGTATCATCACTACATGAAAGGAGCATTATACTTGGAAGTAAAAAACAGCATCCTGTCACCAAACAAACACTACTTGACAGGAAACTGTGCATTTCGTCCTTGTATCCATTAGTAGCAGGATAGCAGCAATGATTCACATGGCACGAATAATTCATTATGAGGAAACATGTTACTGGGTATGAAACAAACTATTTACACAGGTAAAATGGACACATGTACAATACATAGCTTGTTGTAAGCAGAAAACACCAGTGCTCATATACCAAAATCAACGGCAGTACTTATGGACAAGCGTAACAAGGTTAAACATCGGAGAAAGCACTTGCTAAGATATCATCATTTAGGGGCATTTCCATCACCAATGTGGCAAACTGCAAAGCTGGTCAGCAGAACATATCTGTCACCAGTTACAAGCATATTCTTGTTCATGCATAACTATAGTCACCTCTATTTCAAAAACAGAAGCAAATCAACCACCCTTCAAAATTTTTGTACTATCTAAACCAACAAAGATGTCAACTTAAATACTTCTAGAAATCAGTGCCCATACGCACTTGTAGGTTGCAGAAACACTAGAGTTTCACCACAACAGTGCACAGACTGCTACAAATGAATAAACAAATTAAACAAAATGCCACAATTTCCTCGGTGCCTACAGTACCACTGTGATTCATTGACATTGCCAGGGGCAAGGGAAGCACCCAGCAAGTGTTTCTACAAAGCTGGAGAGAGGGATAGCAGCAGAGTAGAGCGGACCTTGGTCGTCTTGTGCGGCAGCCTGAAGGTTGTCCACCTCCTCGTAGCCTTCTCCTTGCCATCGTTGTGGTCGTGGTCAGGCGAAGACAGAAGAGGTCGGATCTGTAGCAGGAAGCAAGCTCATCATATTCATCCTTGCAAACAATGTACAGGAAGACGTCTCTGATCATGATATACACGATGGAAACCGACCTGGGAGAGTGTCAACATCAGATATTTATGGACGAGGAGTTAAGAGGCACATATGCTTGGTTCAGACTAAAGTCATGACAAACATGGAACTGGAGTTGATGATTCGTATGTACCAGCTCAAATCCTCTAGCATGTGGTTAGTTGTAGGGATGCCTAAAGGTCAATCTTAGGAATTCTTGCAGTACTGGGCTAATAATATAAATCCGGTGCCCAAAAGGCTAGTGGTCCAAATAACAAATCAAGTCCGTGACTAATTTGTAATTTTGGGAAAATGTAATGCAGTGATAGCTCACAATGATGGCTTTGGCATAGTAGAGAGCAAACTAAATAAAAATGGCTTAGTTCACCCACTTGAATAGAATAACAACTCATGTAAACGTTTAATCAAAACGTGATGCTTTGGTTTCAGTCAAGGTTTAATCAAATCGACGCATACAAAACAGAACCAAGACCTGATTTGTTTCATATATAGCTGCACAATTGCAAGTATCATCCAGATCTGGGGTAGGGGGTAGAGGGGAAGCTCACCACGCTAGGGATGACAAACAATGTTGATTTGCGGGGGTTTCATTTTCTTTGCGCGAAAAAACCATTTTTCATTTTCCAAGTGACCAAAATAAGTTTTTCTTATGATGGACCCACCAAATTTTCATGGCATAGTTTATTCAAATGATCTCATATTGTGCACATGGGTGCATCTTGAAATTCTAAACAATGTTGCCTAAGGGATTTTTCATTTACTTTGCACGGAAAATTCATTTTCCATTTCTGAGTGCCTGAAATGAGTTTTTTTGTGAAGGACCTACCATATATTTGTTACAAAATCATACCAAATAAATCATTTCTAGGTACATAAGTACCTATTTAATCAGAGAAACACCAAAAAAATTCCAAGATTCAACCACTTGCTAGGAACGGTCATGCCCGCCGTTTTGACCGCATTTTGAAACGGGCATAAAAATTTCAAATAAATCAAAAAATTGGGAAACCTTCACATTGTGTCATTATATGTGACCAAGTTTCCAGGAAAAATAATAAACTTGTAATACGACAATTATTTTTAAAAAGTGTTCTCGAAAATGAGCTATCACGCGTGAAGATTCAGGGTTTTCAAGACAAATGATCAATCTTATGGCCACATTCATGGCATAGTTTGTTCAGATGATCTCATATTGTGCACAAGGGTGCATCTTGGAATTCCAAACAATGTTTCCTAAGGGGGTTTTCATTTTCTTTGCACGGAAAATTCATTTTCCATTTTCCGAGTGCCTGAATTGAGTTCTTTTTGTGAAGGACCTACCATATATTTGTTGCAAAATTGGATCAAATCATTTTTCTAAAATACTAGGCCATATTTGATTCACAATTGACCAAATGGTTGGGTGTCAAAAGTTTTGATCTACCTCTGGTGAAAAAGACAAATTGTTGTCGATTCAGCTGGAAGCGGGTCAAATTTGAACTGTAGCTGCCTCGTAGTTTGCTCTTTATTTTTTCCAAAAATCATTTCTAGGTACATAAGTATATATTTAATCAGAGAAACATCAAAAAAAAGTTCAAGATTCAACCACTAGCTAGGAACGGTCAAGCCCGCCATTTGACCGCATTTTGAAACAGGCATAAAAAATTCAAAAAAAATCAAAAAATTGGAAAACCTTCGCATTGCGTCATTATATGTGACCAAGTTACCAGGAAAAATAATAAACTTGTAATACGGTAATTATTTTAGAAAAGTGTTCTCATAAATGAGTTATCATGTGTGAAGATTCATGGATTTCAACCCAAACGCTCAATCTCATGGTCACATTCATGGCATAGTTTGTTCAAATGATCTCATATTGTGCACAATCATGCATCTTGGAATTCCAAACAATGTTGCCTAAGGGAGTTTTCATTTTCTTTGCACGGAAAATACATTTTCCATTTTCCGAGTGCCCAAAATGAGGTTTTTTTGTGAAGGACCTATCATATATTTGTTGCAAAATTGGACCAAATCATTTTTAAAAAATATTAGGACATATTTAATGCACAATTGACAAAATGGTTGGGTGTAAAAAGTTTTGATCCTCCTCTCGTGAAAAAGACAAATTTTCATCGATTCAGGTGGAAGCGGGTCAAATTTGAACTGCAGCTGCCTCATAGTTTGCTATTTATTTTTTCCAAAAATCATTTCTAGTTACATAAGTACCTATTTAATCAGAGAAACATCAAAAAAATCCCAAGATTCAACCACTAGCTAGGAACGGTCATTCTCGCCGTTTTGACCGCATTTTGAAACTTGCATAAAAAATTCAAAAAAAATCAAAAAATTGGGAAACCTTCGCATTGTGTCATTATTTGTGGCCAAGTTCCCAGGAAAAATAACAAACTTGTAATATGGCAATTATTTTAAAAAAGTGTTCTCAGAAACGAGCTATCACGTGTGGAGATCAATGGCTTTCAAGCCAAATGATCAATCTTATGGCCACATTCATGGCATAGTTTGGTCAAATGATCTCATATTGTGCACAAGGGTGCATATTGGAATGGCAAACAATGTTGCCTAAGGAAGTTTTCATTTTCGTTGGACGAAAAAACCATTTTCCATTTTTCGAGTGCCCGAAAGGAGGTTTTTTTGTGAAGGAACTACCAAATAATTGTTGCAAAATTGGACCAAATTATTTTTATAAAATACTAGGACATATTTAATGCACAATTGACAAAATGGTTGGGTGTAAAATTTTTTGATCCACCTCTCGTGAAAAAGACAAATTTCCGTTGATTCAGTTGGAAGCGGGTCAAATTTGAACTGCAGCTGCCTCTTAGTTTGCTATTTATTTTTTCCAAAAATCATTCCTAGTTACATAAGGACCTATTTAATCATAAATACATGGTTTGGTGGCGATACGTCGAGGTTTGGGTGGTGGCCGAGGGCCCCAACTCTAGAGCGCGTAAACTCGCATGCCCGTCGCGTGGTCACCGCGTGACCGTAATGTTGCCATGTGTTCTGGGCGGCCTAGCCATGTCTAGTGGGTTGGGCACTCCCCAGGTTGGTGCTAGGAAGAAAATTACAACATAAGATTCTCACGAGGAGACCGATCGATGCTCAAACATGAATTAGCAGCCAAGTGTTTGATTTGCGGTACGGGAAATGCACATGGCCAATGGGCGTGAGTTTTGGCTGAGGATGATCATCTACTAAGGAGAATGTCTTCACAAATTTTTAGCTCAAAAGTAGGATCCTAGGTGGTACTTGCTTTGCAAAGTACCACGCTGGACAAAAATATGAATGTTGAAGCTGGGCTCAAAATAATGAATGGAGTGAGCTGAAATTTTGTGGAGGATTGTTATTTGGGCATAGGAAAGCATTGTAGAAAATTGATACCATTTGGACATGCCAAAGTAGTAGTTCCTTCACAATGCTCTTCTATGGACAGAAACTTGGGAAAACTAGTGAGAGAGATTGGATGAATGAATGAGCTCAAAATTGGTGTAGGTAAGTTACTTTGGTATGGTCATGCGCTGGTCAATTTTCAGATCATTTGGGTAAGCCTAGCTAGTACTTACTTCACAAAGCTTCTCTCGAGGTAGAAACTTTGGAAATTTCCCGAGAAAGATTTACTAGGAAAATTGAGCTGAATATTACCATGTGGCAATGATTTGGGTATGGAAGAGTGCCTGAAAAGTTTGAGGGTAATAGGAGGGGTCTATATAACACTTGCTTTGCAACGTGCCAATTTGGCCATAAAATATAAATTGAACCTGGGCTCACATAGATGATTTGACTGAGCTGCAATTTGGAGGAGGGTGATAATTTGGGCATATGAAGGAACTGTATACATTTCATGTCATTTAGAGATATAAAAAAGGTACTTCCTTCACAATGCTTCTAGGTGGACAAAAACTTTGAAAATTTGCCCAGGAAGATTTTCTAGGCAAATGGAGCTGAATTTTTTCATGCGGTAATGATTTGGATAGGAAAGAGTGCCCAAAAATTCCGAGGGCAATCAAGAATATATAAATAGCACTTCCTTCATAAAGTGTTGTTGTGAACAGAATAGGAAAATGAATATTGTTGAATTAGTTTTGAACTAGGCAAGGAAGGATTTTTACATATTTGATGAAGATATGCCCCAAAGAATTTATGAGATTTTTTTGGGAATTTTGGGAATGATAGAAATATAGGTTGCTTCACAACCTAGGGCAAAAACTGCCACATGGACATGACACATAGGCAAAACTGATGAGATGGCGCCTAGTCATCACAACCCACCACAATCTACAAGGCTATGACCATCTATATTGGTCATTAACAACTAGAAATAAGGCAGCGGACTAGCACTGTTTGCTTTGTGACCATTTTGTGTAAGGGAATTACGACCTTTCTGACCAAAATGGTCGCAATGGTTTAGGGTTTGGAGCCCCCTGAAGAGCTTTTGACCAATTGGTCTAAAATGGTCATAAATTTATGACCAATTCTTCGAGGGTCACTGACAGAAGTTCATAAGTTGACATATTTCTTGTAGTGTTGATTATGTAGCAGCAATCTGCATCTTATCTTCATTATCCTCTATCCCTTCTAGTATTATCATATCTATAATTACTCTCTACAAAATGTAGAGTACAGGCAATGCTTATAAGAAGATTCTGTGCTGAAATTCTTGAGTTATCCTTCCCTTGACATGGAGAAGGGCATTATAAAGCCGGTGTTAAGTGTTAATGTAAGTTAGTCCTTCTAAAGCCTTTACCCTCAACTGTTGTTTAATTTTCTCATACTCCCTATCGTCAACTGGTGTTTACTTTGCTGTTTCTATCAAAATGCATGTTCGCAACAACTGTAAGTTTCAAGTTTTACTTGTAAAACCAAATTCCTTATTCAGACCATGCACATTACTCAATACTCCCTATATGTATGCTTGTTTTTGTGGATCTATAATCCAGTGTGTGGTGAAGCATCCCACCTTTGCACCTTGTCATCTCCTATTTTATCTTAGTGATGTGGCTGATGATATGAACAACATGCCATGCACATTAACCAAAATAGATACAATGATTGTCTTTGCCCTTGATCTATGCTTGTTTTGTTGACATGGTAATCCAGTAGTGTGGTGAAGCTCCTCGCATTATGAACAATGCCAAATTATGCTATTGATATTTTGAACTTACTGTTTATTTTCTAATTTGAAATTGGATGGAATTGATAGCACAGTTACCATCTTTGTTTATACACGTGCAAAACCTGTCATCTCTCTGTTTGTTTCAGGGTGATATGCCTAATGGCATGCACAAGTTTGCTGAAGGCTGTGAGACAAACCCAACATATATTGCAGCAAAGAAGGCAAAACATCTTGAAGATAGCGAGACAACCCCAAAGTCTTGTCTTGATGCAGTGTTCGAGTTACTTGAGACTAGCAGTCAGACAAGCTCACATAATTCGCTATCTGAATCAGATCGACTTCTTCAGTCCCAACTTCTAGCAAAAAGGCATTCTGCAAATCAACTTCGACTTGAAGTCCTATATATCTCTAAGAAAGATTATGGAGAACACCAATGAGAACCTGATTGCTAAACATCTACACCTGGATGTTATGACCAACATGCTAGGCCGGTCTCATAGCCTTGCTCAGCAGCTTGCGCAGCAGTTCCCGTGCAAGCCTAACCTTTCTTGAATTGTCTTGTAAGTGGTCTTGATTTAGTACTATTTTGTTACACTTCAATGGCGCCAAGTTTTTGTAATCTCCTTCTTCATTGCGCTTCATGATCACTGGTGGCGAACTTCGATGCCCAGTGGATATAATATACCATAAATCCTTTATTGTATAGTGTAGGTTTATTCTAAGTTACCATGCAGTAATTTATTTATTGTATAGAGTAGGTTCGTTCTTAATTCCTTTATTTACCGTATATGCCATCATTCGCTATCTGAAAAATAGCAAAAATCTGATGTAGTCGACCGGGCCGAAACATTCGCCTCTAATGGGCCTACATTTTAGTGGGCCACAATTGGGCCGACCTGCAACTTTCTTTGGCCTGAAAGGCTATTGGGGCCTTCACACTTTTCAACAGGCCCACTGAGGGAGTCTTGGATTAGGGGGTGTCCGGATAGCCGGACTATACCTTCGGCCGGACTCCTGGACTATGAAGATACAAGATTGAAGACTTCGTCCCGTGTCCGGAAGGGACTTTCCTTAGCGTGGAAGGCAAGCTTGGCCATACGGATATGTAGATCACCTACCATTGTAACCGACTCTGTGTAAGCCTAGCCCTCTCCGGTGTCTATATAAACCAGAGGGTTTTAGTCCGTAGGACGAACAACAATCATACCATAGTCTAGCTTCTAGGGTTTAGCCTCTCTGATCTCGTAGTAGATCTACTCTTGTACAACCCATATCATCAATATTAATCAAGCAGGACGTAGGGTTTTACCTCCATCAAGAGGGCCCGAACCTGGGTAAAACATCGTGTCCCCTGCCTCCTGTTACCATCCGGCCTAGACGCACTGTTCGGGACCCCCTACCCGAGATCCGCCGGTTTTGACACCCACATTGGTGATTTCATTGAGAGTTCCTCTGTGTCGTCACTTTCAGGCCCGATGGCTTCTCCGATCATCAACAGCAATGCGATCCAGGGTGAGACTTTTCTCCCCGGACAGATCTTCATATTCGGCGGCTTTGCACTGCGGGCCAATTCGCTTGGTCATCTGGAGCAGATCGAAAGCTATGCCCCTGGCCATCAGGTCAGATTTGGAAGTTTGAACTACACAGCCGACATCCGCGGAGACTTGATCTTCGACGGATTCGAGCCACAGCCGAGAGTGCCACACTGTCATGATGGGCATGATCTAGCTCTGCCGCCGAATAGTGCCCTGGAGGCCGCACCTGTGTCCGCTCCGACCCCTAGCTCGGAGCCGATCACACCAATCGAGGATGGGTGGTTAGACACCGCCTCGGGGGCTGCAATCTCTACGGTGATCGAGCCGAACACCAGCCCTATTCTCTGCGAAGCCCGTGACTCCAAGGAGCCAGACTCTTCTCCAGACTCCGAGCCCTCCGCGCCCCTACCGATCGAACCCGACTGGGCGCCGATCATGGAGTTCACCGCCGCGGACATCTTTCAGCACTCGCCCTTCGGCGATATTCTGAATTCACTAAAGTCTCTCTCTTTATCAGGAGAGCCCCGGACGTACTATGGTCAGCAAGGTTGGGATGCGGATGATGAAGAAATTCAAAGCCCACCCACCACCCACTTCATAGCCACTGTCGATGATTTAACCGACATGCTCGACTTCGACTCCGAAGACATCGACGGTATGGACGCCGATGCAGGAGACGATCAAGAACCAGCACCTATAGGGCACTGGAAAGCCACCTCGTCGTATGATATATACGTGGTGGACACCCCAAAAGAAGGCAATGGCGATGGAACAGCGGAGGATGACCCCTCCAAGAAGCAGCCTAAGCGCCGGCGTCAGCGGCGCCGCTCTAAATCCCGCCAAAACAAAAACGGTGATTCCGGCACGGGAGACAATAACACCCCGGACAGTGCCGAAGACAACCACCTCCAGCAAGATTCAGCACAGGAGGATGGAGAAGCCAGCCCTCATGAGAGAGCGGCAGACAGAGAGGTCGAGGACGATAATTATATGCCTCCCTCCGAAGACGAGGCAAGCCTCGACGATGACGAATTTGTCGTGCCGGAGGATCCCGTCGAACAAGAGCGTTTCAAACGCGGGCTTATGGCCACGGCGAGCAGCCTCAAGAAAAAACAGCAACAACTTAGAGCTGATCAAGATTTGCTAGCCAACAGATGGACTGAAGTCCTTGCGGCCGAAGAATATGAACTCGAATGCCCCTCCAAGAGCTACCCAAAGCGCAGGTTGCTACCCCAATTAGAGGAGGAAGCACCTAAACCTACATCACCAGCGCATGATGCGGCCGACCGGCCACCCCGTGGCCGCGACAGAGGGGCCTCTCGGCCTTCCACTCAAGCCGCACCTCGGCGCCACTCAAAAAATACCAAGGCATGGGAAAATGCGCCAGACCTGCGAGATATATTGGAGGACAAGGAAAGGCAAACAAGATCGATCTACGGATCACGTGGGCGCCCCACGGCACGAGACGGTACTCATCACGCCGGATACAGTAAATCCGGCCGGGCCGAACACAGTAGACAAAGCTCGTTTGAGCTGCGTCGTGATATAACCCAATGTAGAGGCGCCGCACACCCACTATGCTTCACAGATGAAGTAATGGATCATCAAATCCCCGAGGGTTTCAAACCCGCGAACATCGAATCATACGATGGTACAACAGATCCTGCGGTATGGATCGAGGACTATCTCCTTCAGATCCACATGGCCCGCAGTGATGACCTACACGCCATCAAATACCTCCCACTCAAGCTTAAAGGACCAGCTCGGCATTGGCTTAACAGCTTGCCAGCAGAATCAATTGGTTTTTGGGAGGACCTAGAAGCCGCATTCCTCGACAATTTCCAGGGCACTTATGTGCGACCACCAGACGCCGATGACCTAAGCCACATAATTCAGCAGCCAGAGGAATCGGCCAGACAATTCCGGACACGGTTCCTAACCAAGAAAAATCAAATCGTCGACTGTACGGACGCAGAGGCCCTAGCAGCCTTCAAGCATAACATCCGCGACGAGTGGCTTGCACGGCACCTAGGACATGAAAAGCCAAAATCTATGGCAGCCCTCACGACACCTATGACCCGCTTTTGCACGGGAGAAGACAGCTGGCTAGCTCGCAGCAATAACATGAGCAAGAGCCCTGGTTATTCGGATACCAAGGACAACAGTGGCAGGTCGCGTCGCAACAAGCAAAAGCGCCGCATTAACGACGACAATGCCGAGGATACAGCAGTTAATGCCGGATTCAGAGGCTCTAAACCCGGTCAGCAGAAAAAGCCATTCAAAAGAAATACTCTGGGCCCGTCCAGTTTGGACTGAATACTCGACCGCTCATGCCAGATACATGGCACCCCCAAAAAACCAGCCAATCACACCAACAGGGATTGTTGGGTGTTCAAGCAGGCAGGCAAGTTAAATGCCGAAAGCAGAGACAAGGGGCTGCATAGCGATGACGAGGAGGAGCCCCGGCCGCCGAACAACAGTGGACAGAAAGGTTTTCCCCCACAAGTGCGGACGGTGAACATGATATACGCAACCCACGTCCCCAAGAGGGAGCGGAAGCGTGTGCTAAGGGACGTATACGCGATGGAGCCAGTCGCCCCAAAGTTCAACCCATGGTCTTCCTGCCTGATCACTTTTGATCGAAGGGACCACCCCACTAGCATCCGTCATGGCGGATTCGCCGCATTGGTTCTAGACCCAATTATTGACGGATTTCACCTCACTAGAGTCCTTATGGACGGCGGCAGCAGCCTGAACCTGCTTTACCAGGATACAGTGCGGAAAATGGGCATCGATCCCTCGAGAATTAAACCCACTAAAACAACCTTTAAAGGCGTCATACCAGGTGTAGAGGCCAACTGTAAAGGCTCAGTTACACTTGAAGTGGTCTTCGGATCTCCGGATAATTTCCGAAGCGAGGAGTTAATCTTTGACATAGTCCCGTTCCACAGTGGCTATCACGCACTGCTCGGGCGAACCACATTTGCTAAGTTCAATGCGGTGCCGCACTACGCATACCTAAAGCTCAAGATGCCAGGCCCTCGAGGAGTCATCACGGTCAATGGAAACACCGAACGCTCTCTCCAAACGGAGGAGCATATGGCGGCTATCGAAGCGGAAGTACAAAGCAGCCTCTCAAGGCAATTCTCCAGTCCGGCCATTAAAAGTCTGGACACCGTCAAGCGCGCCCGGCGTAACCTACAACACGACCACCTGGCACGTTCCGAGCAAGCGTAGCAATGCGGCCCCAACCCCAGCCCTCGCGAATTTGCGAAACCAGTGTTGCGCGTACATAACTACGCTCTGGAAATACCATGGGCACAGGGGGAGGGGCACCATCATGGCACGCCCGAAACGCGGCTTAAACCGCACTAGGGGCCGCCAATATCTTAATTTTATCTTATTTTCAGGACTCCATTCTTCGGCAGGCTTGTCCGGTAGTACAATTGCCGCACAAACGATACAACTAGGGGAGCGGAAAGCTACGCCGCACTACGGAACTCTAAGGTGGTCTCTATAACGAGTAGTATACCTGTTTCGCATAACATTTCACAGCTCGCCCCTGGAAAGGACATATTTGATAGTCCCATTTTTTGCTTATCGCACTATTTGTATTGTCCTGCTTTGATCGCAGCCTTTTTTAAATAAACAATGCATAGCTTCCGTCTATTATTGCATTACTCTTTTTTACGAATATATGTTCATTAATGACATGTTGCACCCATACACTTTGGTACGGCCAATACGCCAGGGGCTTAAGTACCCCACAACACGGTGTGAGAAGTCCCGAACACTTTCACAAGTGCGGCACCCCGAACTTATAGCATTATATGCATCGGCTCCGAATCATGTCTTGGGTCAATAGTTGGGTTTGCCCGGCTCCTATCTTTTGGTACCTTACGTTCCGTTATATCGGCTAAGGTAGCACTAGGAGAACTACTACGATTGTGCCCCAGTTGAGCTGGGCTAAGCACCTCAGTAGAGAAAGCTAAAACTGACTGTCATGATGAGGCGAGAGCTGGTCGCTGTTCGAGAGGTTTTCGAGTCCCTAAAGACTTACGCCGCTTAGAGCGAGGAGTCAGCTTTGTCCGGCCTAGGCGTGGATAGCACCCCGAACTCGGTCTTCCGAACACTAGGGGCTTCACCGAAATTTAAAATTATAGAATTCTATGGCTAAGTGAGAGTGTTCAAGCATTATAGTTCGATAGCCTTGTTCGTTGTGTTGAGCGCCTCCCTCGAAGGACCCAAGAATGGGAAAAAGAGCGCTCATGTTTATCCCGAACACCCCAGCACTCGTGCCATGGGGGCAGAAGCCGACGACTCGCCATCTCTCAAATTTGATAAACGGCCACACAGAAGGTAATATTTTAAATTCAAAAAAGCATTGCTTAGCGCACATGAACAAGTTTTCAGCGCACAGGAAAAAACGAGCGAGTTTACTGAAAAATTACATCCATGGAACATTCATCCGCCACAAGGAGGGCACCCTTCAGAATGCCCTCATAATACATCTCGGGCTTGCGATGCTCCTTGCCCGGCGGTGGCCGTCCTTCACAAGCTTCTCAGCATCCAGCTTGCCCTAGTGCACCTTCGCACAGGCAAGCGCCCTACGGGCACCCTCGATGCATACGGAGCGCTTGATGACTTCGAGCCTTGGACAGGCCTCCACCAGCCGCCTCACCAGCCCAAAGTAGATCCTAGGCATGGCCTCTCCAGGCCACAGCCGGACTATGAGGCCCTTCATGGCCTGTTCGGCCACCTTATGGAGCTCGACCAGCTGTTTCAACTGGTCGCTTAAGGGCACCGGGTGTTCGGCCTTAGCATACTAAGACCAGAACACCTTCTCCGTCGAGCTTCCCTCCTCGGCTCGGTAGAAGGCGGCGGCATCCGACACGCTACGGGGCAAGTCTGCGAATGCTCCTGGAGAGCTCTGGATTCGGGTAAGTAACAAGTAATTCACTTTTACGTGCTTGCTTTGCATAAAGAATGCCTTACCCACCGCTATATTTTTTATTGCCTCAACCTCCTGGAGGGCCTTCTGGGCTTCGGCCTTGGCAGACTTGGCATCTTCAATGGCCGCCGCGAGCTCAGACTCTCGCGTCTTCGAGTCAAGCTCCAAACTCTCATGTTTTTTCATGAGAGCCTGGAGCTCATGCCACACCTCGCCAACCTGCATCTCATGCTTCTCCTGCTCGGTGCGCTCCGTGGCCGCCCTCTTCTCGGCCTCAGACAGCGCTTGCTTATGGGTCGCCACCTCAGTTGTGGCCCCTACAATAGCCACGTTAATCCTGTCACTTTTTGCAATGGCACCTTTCACATATTTCAATAAGGTATTTCTTACCTTCCTTCTCCTCGAGCTACTACTTGGCTAGGCCGAGCTCTTGCTCGGACCGCTCGAGGTTCTGCTTCAGCGTGCCCACCTCCACTGTCAGTGCGGCGGATGCTAGCAGCGAAGCCTGCATACGCACATTGACTTACTTTTGTTAGATTCCTGTGAATGTTATTAGATCCTCTATTTGGCTTTTCTTTCCGAACGCCGAACAGAGTATCAGGGGCTACTATCTATGCGGTAATATTTTTACATATTCCTTACTTACCTCAAAGCCTGTTAGAAGGCTGGCACAAGCTTCAGTCAGTCCGCTCTTGGCGGACTGAACCTTCTGGATCACCGCACTCATAATAGTGCGGTGCTCCTCGTCGATGGAGGCGCCGTTAAGCACCTCCAGCAAATTGTCCGGTGCCTCCGGTTGGACGGAGGTCACCGGCTCGGTAGGCTTGCTCCTCTTGGAAGGAGGCTGCCTACCGGAGTCCGAAACCGCTGAAGGTTCCGGCGCGGTGTCCGGCTCAAAGCCGGACTTAGAGCCCTTGGGGGTTCTATCCCCTTCACGCTTGGAGTCCGGGAGGTCGCCTTGCGGCGCCTCCAGGACCACCTCCTCCTGGCTTGGAACCTGTTGGGACGCCACCTCGGCATCGTCCGTAGGGTGGGGGGAGGTAGCCGCCGAAAGCGAATTCATGTCCGACGAATCCAGGGAGCCGCTCGACGACTCGTCAAGCCTGGCCTTGGGCGGACTGCATAAACATGTTCGACATAAGGAAAAGCTGTGCAATGGAGGAATACTATGAATCACTCAAGTATCCGGATACTTATGATCTCGCCAGGGGCTTGGCCCTGTGCAGCCACTCCTCTTCGCCGTCGTCGGTGTTGGTGGAGCCGTCCGGAGGAAGGGTTTTCCCCTTCTTGGACCGTTCGGCCTCCCCAGTTGGGGCGGCCTTCCTTTTCTTCTCTCCCCCCGCTGGAGGGGGAGAGGTCTCTTCTTCCTCCTCCTCGTCTTCACGGGAGGAGTGCGCCTTGGAGTCGTCGGATGATGAATCCGACACCTCCTGGCACCGGGCACTCTTTCGAGTCCCCGTGGCCTTCTTCTCCGGCACCACATAGGGTGCCGAAGCCAGCAGCTTCGCCAAGCGAGCGTCCGCTGGCCCTTCGGGCAAAGGAGCCGGACAGTTGATCTATCCGGACGTCTCCTGCCAATCCTGTCAAAGGTAAGGGAGCTTAGATCCCGCATAGAGTCAAACTATGAAAAACTAATACCCTGTAAAAGGTAAAAACAGCTTACCGCACGAGTGCGACGCTGCGTGCTGAATCCGCGATCCTCGGTAGCAGATGCGGGGGCCTCAGCGCCCTTGAAAAGCACCTTCAGGCATCTTCGTACGTCGTGTCGAAGAGCCTGCTCAGAGTTCGCTGCTGCGCCGGGTCGAACTCCCACAGGTTGAAAGCCCGTTGTTGACATGGGAGGATCCGGCGGATGAGCATAACCTGGACTACGTTGACAAGTTTGAGCTTCTTGTCCACCAGGGTTTGGACGCATGTTTGGAGTCCGGCCAGCTCTCCTTCTTTACCCCATGATAGGCCCGTCTCTTTCTAGGAGGTGAGCCGCGTAGGGGGTTCGGATCGGAACTCGGGGGCTGCGACCCATTCAGGGTCGCGCGGCTTGGTGATGTAAAACCACCCCGATTGCCACCCCTTTAGGGACTCCACGAAGGAGCCCTCGGGCCATAGGACGTTGGGCATCTTACCCACCATGGCGCCTCCGCACTCCGCCTGGGTTCCGTGCACCACCTTCGGCTTGACGTTGAAAGTCTTGAGCCATAGGCCGAAATGGGGGAGGATGCAGAAGAAAGCCTCACACACGACGATAAACCCCAAGATATTGAGGACAAAGTTCGGGGCCAGATCATGGAAATCCAGGCCATAGTAGAACATGAGCCCTCGGACAAATGGGTGGAGAGGCAAGCCCAGTCCATGGAGGAAATGGGGGAGGAACACCACCCTCTCATGGGGCCTAGGGGTGGGGATGAGCTGCCCCTCTTCGGGAAGCCGCTGCGCAATGTCGTTAGACAAGTATCCGGCCTTCCTCAGTTTTTTGATGTGTCCCTCCGTGACGGAGGAGACCATCCACTTTCCTTCCGCTCCGGACATGGCTGGAGAAGGTTGAGGTGGGGTGTGCGGACTTGGGCGCTGGAGCTCGAGTGCGCGGAAATGGATAGGCAAAGGAGGAAGAAGGCGTGGATGAAAAGGTGGATCCTTATCCACTTATATGGGCGGACGCGGCTATGCGCCCCCACCAGCCTGGTAAAACTCGCTTATCTCCCAAGCGTCATAGTCAATGGCGCGGTTGGGTTACCCACGCCCGTATTGATGAGAATCCTGGAATTAGGGGACACGATCTCTGCTTTAACAAGACGAGCCAAGGAAACCGCCTCGCTAAATGCGCTGAGGTGGGACAGTAAAACGATTCGAATAAAGACCTGGCCGTGGTGTGATGTCACGCTTCCAAATACGTCAGCAAATTAGATTTGTGTAAATATTATTCTCTCTATGGCAATATGTGGAAACTTATTTTGCAGAGCCGGACACTACCTTTGTTTTCAAAATCTTCTATGAAGTACTTGGAGGAGGAACCCGCCTTGCAATGCCGAAGACAATCTGTGCGCTGGACTCGTCATCATTGAAGCCTGGTTCAGGGGCTACTGAGGGAGTCCCAAATTAGGGGGTGTCCGGATAGCCGGACTATACCTTCGGCCGGACTCTTGGACTATGAAGATACAAGATTGAAGACTTCGTCCCATGTCCGGAAGGGACTTTCCTTGGCGTGGAAGGCAAGCTTGGCGATACGGATATGTAGATCTCCTACCATTGTAACCGACTCTATGTAACCCTAGCCCTCTCCGATGTCTATATAAACCGGAGGGTTTTAGTCCGTAGGACGAACAACAATCATACCATAGGCTAGCTTCTAGGGTTTAGCCTCTCTGATCTCGTGGTAGATCTACTCTTGTACTACCCATATCATCAATATCAATCAAGTAGGACGTAGGGTTTTACCTCCATCAAGAGGGCCCGAACTTGGGTAAAACATTGTGTCACCTGCCTCCTGTTACCATCTGCCTAGACGCACAGTTCGGGACCCCCTACCCGAGATCCGCCGGTTTTGACACCGACACCCACAACTAATACGGGCCTATATTTGGCCCAAAGTTTAGTTGGGCCTTTAGTGGACCCAGCGCTTAGTTGGTCCCATGTAGCTTCGGGCCATTAACAGGCTGAATATTCTGCTGGCATGTTACGGCCTAGAAGAAACCATGGGCCTTTAGCAGGCCGAAATGCATGTTGGACCTCAATTTTCACTAGTCGTCGACAGGCCATCAGCAGGTTGAAATGTAGACCGGGCCATTATTGGCCCAGTTATATGATAGGCCATTACCAGGTCAAAACATTTATCAGGCCTTAGTTGGCCCACTGATATCATGGGCCTTTAAGAGGCCGAAAGCTTAGTAGAGGCATTAACGGGCCGAATTATATGACATGCCTTTAACAGGACCAAAGTCACGTTGGGCTAAACTATTGCCACCTTGATCACGGGCCATTAGAGGGCTGGATGTCGCGTGGGAGCATATATGGCCCATGGGCAGCATGGGCCATTCCCAGGCTGAAAGACACACCGAGCTGAAATGGGCCCATGTCTACATCGGGCCTCTATCAGGCCAAAATGTCACTGGGCCGTAATTGGGCCCAAATATTCGGGGAACAATTAACGAGCGAGATGGCATCGGGCTATAAATGGTCCATGTTTCAACATGCCATTAGTGGGCTAGCCCGCTAGTACCTGAATAAATACTATGGGCCTTTGACTGGGCCAACCTTTTTAACCTATATGGATCTCTCTTGGGCCCTACCACGTGTTGTCGTATCATAGGCATGTCTCCTCCATTGGACGGACGACATCTGGCCCATCAAGGAGCCGACATGTGTTTCCTCCAGCCAATGATGATTTTACACATGGAAAATCCCCATTGGTCCGGGCTGTTAACGGGTTATCAAATCCAAACCAGAACCCAATAGCTTAACGGCGACCCGTTATGGTGGATGCCATGTGTCGATTACCCTTGACGAAAGCACTTCGATGATGTGCCATTTATCTTCATGGAAGTGGACACTTCGATGATGATAATTTTGGTATTGTCATGGAACACTTCTACGACAGCACAGGTATGACTATCTAGATTCTATCATAAAATCATCATGGATGTACATGCATGACAAAAAAAGTGACCTACTATGACAAACACGTATCATCATGGAAGTGGTTTTTTTGTAGTGTGCCTTGCTGTTTTTTTATTGTTCCTATTTCAAAAATCAATATCTACTATCATTACTACACTTATATCGCCATCTCTTCGCCGAACTAGTGCACCCATACAATTGACCATTGTATTTGGTGTGTTGGGGGCACACGAGACTTTTTATTATTTGGCTGCAGGGTTGTTTGAGAGAGATCATCTTCATCAACACCTCCCATGGATAGATAAACCTTAGGTCATCCACTTGAGGGAAAACTCCTACTATCCTACAAAACTCTGTGCTTGGAGGCCCAACACAAGTCTACAAGAACAAGTTGTTGAAGGAAATATGCCCTAGAGGCAATAATAAAGTTATTATTCATTTCCTTATATCATGATAAATGTTTATTATTCATGCTAGAATTGTATTAACCGGAAACATGATACATGTGTGAAAACATAAACAAACAGAGTGTCACTAGTATGCCTCTACTTGACTAGCTCGTTTATCAAAGATGGTTATGTTTCCTAGCCATAGACATGAGTTGTCATTTGATTAACGGGATCACATCATTAGTTGAATGATGTGATTTACTTGACCCATTCTGATAGCTTAGCACTTGATTGTTTAGTATGTTGCTATTGCTTTCTTCATGACTTATACATGTTCCTATGACTATGAGATTATGCAACTCCCATTTACCGGAGGAACACTTTGTGTGCTACCAAACATCACAACGTAACTGCGTGATTATAAAGGTGCTCTACAGGTGTCTCTGAAGGTACTTGTTGAGTTAGCGTATTTCGAGATTAGGATTTCTCACTCCGATTGTCGAAGAGGTATCTCTAGGCCCACACGGTAATGCACACCACTATAAGCCTTGCAAGCATTGTAACTAATTTGTTAGTTGCGGGATGATGTATTACGGAACGAGTAAAGAGACTTGCCCGTAACGAGATTGAACTAGGTATTGAGATACCGATGATCGAATCTCGCAAGTAACATACGGATGACAAAGGGAACAACGTATGTTGTTATGCGGTGTGACCGATAAAGATCTTCGTAGAATATGTGGGAGCCAATATGAGCATCCAGGTTCCTCTATTGGTTATTGATCGGAGACGTGTCTCAGTCATGTCTACATAGTTCTCGAACCCGTAGGGTCCGCATGCTTAAAGTTCGATGATGATTGGTATTATGAGTTTTGTTTTTTGATGTACCGAAGGTTGTTCGGAGTCCTGAATGTGATCACGGACATGACGAGGAGTCTCGAAATGGTCGAGACGTAAAGATCGATAACTATCTTAGGACACCGGAAAGGTTCTAGAAGGTTTCGGACATATATCCGGCCGCCTCCTCCTCCTTGCTCCTTTATATACGGGGGCAGGGGCACCGCATAGACACACAATTGATCATTGATCCCTTAGCCGTGTGCAGTGCCCCCCTCCACCATAATCCACCTCGATCATATCATAGCAGTGCTTAGGCGAAGCCCTGCGTTGGTAGCATCATCATCACCGTCACCATGCCGTCATGCTGACGAAACTCTCCCATGAAGCTTTGCTGGATCAGAGCTCATGGGACATCATCGAGTTGAACGTGTGCTGAACTCAGAGGTGCCGTGCGTTCGGTACTTGGATCGGTCGGAGCGTGAAGACGTACGACTACATCAATCGCGTTGTGCTAACGCTTCCGCTTTCATTCTATGAGGGTACGTGGACACACTCTCCCCTCTCGTTGCTATGCATCACCATGATCCCGCGTGTGCGTAGGAATTTTTTTGAAATTACTACGTTTCCCAACAGTGGCATCCGAGCCAGGTTTATGCGTAGATGTTATATGCACGAGTAGAACACAAGTGAGTTGTGAGCGATACAAGTCATACTGCTTACCAGCATGTCACACTTTGGTTCGGCGGTATTGTTGGATGAAGCGGCCCGGACCGACATTACGCGTACGCTTACGCGAGACTGGTTCTACCGACGTGCTTTGCACATAGGTGGCTGGCGGGTGTCAGTTTCTGCAACTTTAGTTGAACCAGGTGTGGCTACGCCTGGTCCTTGCGAAGGTTAAAACAACACTAACTTGACGAACTATCATTGTGGTTTTGATGCGTAGGTAAGAACGGTTCTTGCTCAGCCCGTAGCAGCCACGTAAAACTTGCAACAACAAAGTAGAGGACGTCTAACTTGTTTTTGCATGGCAAGTTGTGATGTGATATGGTCAAGACATGATGCTATATTTTGTTGTATGAGATGATCATGTTTTGTACCGAGTTATCGGCAACTCGCAAGAGCCATATGGTTGTCGCGTTATTGTATGCAATGCAATCGCCCTGTAATTGCTATACCTTATCACTAAGCGGTAGCGATAGTCGTAGAAGCAATAGTTGGCGAGATGACAACGATGCTACGATGGAGATCAAGGTGTCGCACCGGTGACAATGGTGATCATGACGGTGCTTCGGATATGGAGATCACAAGCACAAGGTGATGATGGTCATATCATATCACTTATATTGATTGCATGTGATGTTTATCCTTTATGCATCTTATTCTGCTTTGCTTGACGGTAGCATTATAAGCTGATCTCTCACTAAATTTCAAGGTAAAAGTGTTCTCCCTGAGTATGCACCGTTGCCAAAGTTCGTCATGCCGAGACACCACGTGATGATCCGGTGTGATAAGCTCTATGTTCATCTACAACGGGTGCAAGCCAATTTTGCACATGCAGAATACTCAGGTTAAACTTGATGAGCCTAACATATGCAGATATGGCCTCGAAACACTGAGACCGAAAGGTCGAGCGTGAATCGTATAGTAGATATGATCAACATAGTGATATTCACCATTGAAAACTACTCCATCTCCCGTGATGATCGGACATGGTTTAGTTGATTTGGATCACGTGATCACTTAGATGATCAGAGGGATGTCTATCTAAGTGGGAGTTATTAAGTAATATGATTAATTGAACTTAAATTTATCATGAACTTAGTACCTGATACTATTTTGGTTGTCTATGTTAATTGTAGATAGATGGCCCGTGCTATTGTTCCGTTGAATTTTAATGCGTTCCTTGAGAAAGCAAAGTTGAAAGATGATGGTAGCAATTACACGGACTGGGTCCATAACTTGAGGATTATCCTCATTGCTGCACAGAAGAATAATGTCCTGGAAGCACCGCTGGGTGCCAGGCCTGCTGCAGATGCTGCTGATGATGTTAAGAACATCTGGCAGAGTAAAGCTGATGACTACTCGATAGTTCAGTGTGCCATGCTTTACGGCTTAGAACCGGGACTTCAACGACGTTTTGAACGTCATGGAACATATGAGATGTTCCAGGAGTTGAAGTTAATATTTCAAGCATATGCCCGGATTGAGAGATATGAAGTCTCCAATAAGTTCTATAGCTGCAAGATGGAGGAGAATAGTTCTGTCAGTGAACATATACTCAAAATGTCTGGGTATCATAATCACTTGACTCAACTAGGAGTTAATCTTCCTGTTGATAGTGTCATTGGCAAAGTTCTTCAATCACTGCCACCAAGCTACAAAAGCTTCTTGATGAACTATAATATGCAAGGGTTGAATAAGACAATTCCCGAGCTTTTTGCAATGCTAAAGGCAGCAGAGGTAGAAATCAAGAAGCAGCATCAAGTGTTGATGGTCAACAAGACCACCAGTTTAAAGAAAAAAGGGTAAAGGGAAGAAGAAGGGGAACTTGAAGAAGAACAGCAAACAAGTTGCTACTCAGGAGAAGAAACCTAAGTTTGGACATAAGCCTGAGACTGAGTGCTTCTACTGCAAACAGACTGGTCACTTGAAGTGGAACTGCCCCAAGTATTTTGGCGGATAAGAAGGATGGCAAGGTTAACAAAGGTATATGTGATATACATGTTATTGATGTGTACCTTACCAGAGCCCGCAGTAGCACCTGGGTATTTGATATTGGTTATGTTACTAATATTTGCAACTCGAAACAGGAACTATGGATTAAGTGAAGACTGGCTAAGGATGAGGTGACAATGTGCGTGGGAAATGGTTCCAAAGTCGATGTGATCGCCGTCGGCACGCTACCTCTACATCTACCTTCGGGATTAGTTTTACACCTAAATAATTGTTATTTGGTGCCAGCGTTAAGCATGAACATTATATCTGGATCTTGTTTGATGTGAGACGGTTATTCATTTAAATCTGAGAATAATGGTTGTTCTATTTATATGAGTAATATCTTTTCTTGTCTTGTCATGCACCCTTGAAGAGTGGCCTATTTTGTTGAATCTCGATAGTAGTTATACACATATTCATAATGTTGAAGCCAAAAGATGCAGAGTTGATAATGATAGTGTAACTTATTTGTGGCACTACCGTTTGGGTCATATTGGTATAAAGAACATGAAGAAACTCCAAACTGATGGACTTTTGGAATCACTTGATTATGAATCACTTGGTACTTGCGAACCATGCCTTATGGGAAAGATGATTAAAACGCCGTTCTCCAGAACTATGGAGCGAGCAACAGATTTTTTGGATATCATACATACTGATGTATGTAGTCCGATGAATATTGAGGCTCACGGCGGGTATCGTTATTTTCTCACCTTCATAGATGATTTGAGGAGATATGGGTATATCTATTTAATGAAACATAAGTCTGAAACATTTGAAAAGTTCAAAGAATTTCAGAGTGAAGTGGAAAATCATCGTAACAAGAAAATAAAGTTTCTACGATCTGATCATGGAGGAGAATATTTGATATACGAGTTTGGTCTACATTTAAAACAATGCGTAATAGTTTCGTAACTCATGCCACCCGGAACACCACAGCATAGTGGTGTGTCCGAACGTCGTAATCATACTTTACTAGATATGGTGCAATCTTTGATGTCTCTTACTGATTTACCGCTATCGTTTTGGGGTTATCCTTTAGAGATGGTTGCATTCACGTTAAATAGGGCACCATCAAAATCCGTTGAGACGACGCCTTATGAACTATGGTTTGGCAAGAAACCAAAGTTGTTGTTTCTTAAAGTTTGGGGATGCGATGCTTATGTGAAAAAGCTTCAACCTGATAAGCTCGAACCCAAATCAGAGAAATGTGTCTTCATAGGATACCCAAAGGAAACTGTTGGGTACACCTTCTATCACAGATCCGAAGGCAAGACATTCGTTGCTACGAATAGATCCTTTCTAGAGAAGGAGTTTCTCTCGAAAGAAGTGAGTGGGAGGAAAGTAGAACTTGATGAGGTAATTGTACCTGCTCCCGTATTGGAAAGTAGTTCATCACAGAAACTGGTTCCTGTGACACCTACACCAATTAGTAGGAAACCAATGATGATGATCATGAAACTTCAGATCAAGTTACTACCGAACCTCGTAGGTCAACCAGAGCAAGATCCGCACTAGAGTGGTATGGTCATCTTGTTCTGGTGGTCATGTTACTTGACCATGATGAACCTACGAACTATGAGGAAGCGATGATGAGCCCAGATTCCACAAAATGGCTTGAGGCCATGAAATCTGAGATAGGATCCATGTATGAGAACAAAGTGTGGACTTTGGTTGACTTGCCCGATGATCGGCAGGCCATCGAAAATAAATGGATCTTCAAGAACAAGACAGACGCTGATGGTAATGTTGTTGGAAATATGCCCTAGAGGCAATAATAAAATGGTTATTATTATATTTCCCTGTTCATGATAATTGTCTATTGTTCATGCTATAATTGTGTTATCCGGAAATCGTAATACATGTGTGAATACATAGACCACAACACGTCCCTAGTGAGCCTCTAGTTGACTAGCTCGTTGATCAAAATATAGTCATGCTTTCCTGACTATGGACATTGGATGTCCTTGATAATGGGATCACATCATTAGGAGAATGATGTGATGGACAAGACCCAATCCTAAGCATTGCTCAAAGATCGTGTAGTTTGTTTGCTATAGCTTTTCTGAATGTCAAGTATCATTTCCTTAGACCATGAGATTGTGCAACTCCCGGATACCGTAGGAGTGCTTTGGGTGTGCCAAACGTCACAACGTAACTAGGTGACTATAAAGGTACACTACGGGTATCTCCGAAATGTCTGTTGGGTTGGCACGAATCGAGACTGGGATTTGTCACTCCGTATGACGAAGAGGTATCTTTGGGCCCACTCGGTAATGCATCATCATAATGAGCTCAATGTGACCAAGTGGTTGATCACGGGATCATGCATTACGGTACGAGTAAAGTGACTTACCGGCAACAAGATTGAACGAAGTATTGGGATACCGACGATCGAGTCTCGGGCAAGTAATGTACCGATTGACAAAGGGAATTGTATATGGGATTGATTGAATCCTCGACATCGTGGTTCATCCGATGAGATCATCGAGGAGCTTGTGGGAGCCAACATGGGTATCCAGATCCCGCTGTTGGTTATTGACCGGAGACTCGTCTCGGTCATGTATGCGTGTCTCCCGAACCCGTAGGGTCTACACACTTAAGGTTCGGTGACGCTGGGGTTGTTGAGATATTAGTATACGGTAACCCAAAAGTTGTTCGGAGTCCCGGATGAGATCCCGGACGTCATGAGGAGTTCCATAATGGTCCGTAGGTGAAGATTTATATATAGGAAGTCAAGTTTCGGCCATCGGGAAAGTTTCGGGGGTAATCGGTATTATACCGGGACCACCGGAAGGGTCCCGGGGGTCCACCGGGTGGGGCCACCTATCCCGGAGGGCCCCATGGGCTGAAGTGGGAGGGGAACCAGGCCCTAGTGGGCTGGTGCACCCCCCATGGGCCTCCCCCTGCGCCTAGGGTTGGAAACCCTAGGGGTGGGGGGCGCCCCACTTGGCTTGGGGGGCACTCCACCCCTTTGGCCGCCGCCCCCCTTGGAGATTGCATCTCCTAGGGCCACCCCCCTAGGGGTCCTATATATAGTGGGGAGAGGGAGGGCAGCCGCACCCTAGCCCCTGGCGCCTCCCTCTCCCTCCCGTGACACTTCTCCCTCTCCCTGAGCTTGGCGAAGCCCTGGCGAGATCACCGTTGATTCCACCACCACGTCGTCGTGCTGCTGGATCTCCATCAACCTCTCCTTCCCCCTTGCTGGATCAAGTTGGAGGAGACGTCTTCCCAACCGTACGTGTGTTGAACACGGAGGTGCCGTCCGTTCGGCACTAGGTCATCGGTGATTTGGATCGCGACGAGTACGACTCCATCAACCCCGTTCTCTTGAACGCTTCCGCTCGCGATCTACAAGGGTATGTAGATGCACTCCCCTCTCCCTCGTTGCTAGATGACTCCATAGATTGATCTTGGTGATGTGTAGAAAGTTTTAAAATTCTGCTACATTACCCAACAGTGGCATCATGAGCTAGGTCTATGCGTAGTTTCTATGCACGAGTAGAACACAAAGCAGTTGTGGGCGTCGATATTGTCAATTTAATTGCCATTACTAGTCTTATCTTGATTCGGCGGCATCGTGGGATGAAGCGGGCCAGACCGACCTTACACGTACGCTTACGTGAGACTGGTTCCACCGATTGACATGCACTAGTTGCATAAGGTGGCTGGCGGGTGTCTGTCTCTCCCTCTTTAGTTGGATCAGATTCGATGAAAAGGGTCCTTATGAAGGGTAAATAGAAATTGGCATATCACGTTGTGGTTTTGGCATAGGTAAGAAACGTTCTTGCTAGAAACCTATAGCAGCCACGTAAAAACTTGCAACAACAATTAGAGGACATCTAACTTGTTTTTGCAGCATGTGCCGTGTGATGTGATATGGCCAAAAGGATGTGATGAATGATATATGTGATGTATGAGATTGATCATGTTCTTGTAATAGTAATCATGACTTGCATGTCGATGAGTATGACAACCGGCAGGAGCCATAGGAGTTGTCTTAATTTATTTATGACCTGCGTGTCAACATAAACGTCATGTAATTACTTTACTTTATTGATAAAGCGTTAGCCATAGTAGTAGAAGTAATAGATGACGAGACAACTTCAAGAAGACACGATGATGGAGATCATGATGATAGAGATCATGGTGTCATGCCGGTGACAACGATGATCATGGAGCCCCAAAGATGGAGATCAAAAGGAGCAAATGATATTGGCCATATCATGTCACTATTTGATTGCATGTGATGTTTATCATGTTTTACATCTTATTTGCTTAGAACGACGGTAGCTTTAATAAGATGATCCGTCGTAATAATTTCAAGAAAATTGTTCCCCCTAACTGTGCACCGTTGCGAAGGTTCATTGTTTCGAAGCACCACGTGATGATCGGGTGTGATAGATTCTAACGTTCGAATACAACGGGTGTAAGCCAGTTTTACACACGCAATACACTTAGGTTGACTTGATGAGCCTAGCATGTACAGACATGGCCTTGGAACACGGAAGACCGAAAGGTCGAGCATGAGTCGTATAGAAGATAGGATTAACATGAAGATGTTCACCGATGTTGACTAGTCCGTCTCACGTGATGATCGGACACGACCTAGTTGACTCGGATCATGTTTCACTTAGATGACTAGAGGGATGTCTATCTGAGTGGGAGTTCATTGAATAATTTGATTAGATGAACTTAATTATCATGAACTTAGTCTAAAATCTTTACATTATGTCTTGTAGATCAAATGGCCCACGCTAATGTTGCCCTCAACTTCAACGCGTTCCTAGAGAAAACCAAGCTGAAAGATGATGGCAACAACTATACGGACTGGGTCCGAAACCTGAGGATCATCCTCATAGCTGCCAAGAAAGATTATGTCCTAGAAGCACCTCTAGGTGACGCACCCATCCCAGAGAACCAAGACGTTATGAACGCTTGGCAGTCACGTGCTGATGATTACCCCCTCATTCAGTGCGGCATGCTTTACAGCTTAGAACCAGGGCTCCAAAAGCGTTTTGAGCAACACGGAGCATATGAGATGTTCGAAGAGCTAAAAATAGTTTTCCAAGCTCATGCCCGGGTCGAGAGATATGAAGTCTCCGACAAGTTCTTCAGTTGTAAGATGGAGGAAAATAGTTCTGTCAGTGAGCACATACTCAAAATGTCTGGGTTGCATAACCGCTTGACTCAGCGGGGAGTTAATCTCCCGGATGACGCGGTCATTGACAGAATCCTTCAGTCGCTTCCACCAAGCTACAAGAGCTTTGTGATGAACTTCAATATGCAGGGGATGGAAAAGACCATTCTTGAGGTATATTCAATGCTGAAATCAGCGGAGGTGGAAATCAAAAAGGAACATCAAGTGTTGATGGTGAATAAAACCACTAAGTTCAAGAAAGGCAAGGGTAAAAAGAACTTCAAGAAGGACAGCAAGGGAGTTGCCGCGCCCGGTAAGCAAGCTGCCGGGAAGAAGTCAAAGAATGGACCCAAGCCTAAGACTGACTGTTTTTATTGCAAGGGAAGTGGTCACTGGTAGCGGAACTACCCCAAATACTTAGCGGACAAGAAGGCCGGCAACACTAAAGGTATATGTGATATACATGTAATTGATGTGTACCTTACCAGTACTCGTAGTAGCTCCTGGGTATTTGATATCGGTGCGGTTGCTCACATTTGTAACTCAAAGCAGGAGCTGCGGAATAAGCGGAGACTGGCGAAGGATGAGGTGACGATGCGCGTCGGGAATGGTTCCAAGGTCGATGTGATCGCCGTCGGCACGCTGCCTCTACATTTACCTACGGGATTAGTTTTGAACCTCAATAATTGTTATTTGGTGCCAGCTTTGAGCATGAACATTGTATCAGGATCTCGTTTAATTCGAGATGGCTACTCATTTAAATCCGAGAATAATGGTTGTTCTATCTATATGAGAGATATGTTTTATGGTCATGCTCCGCTGGTGAATGGTTTATTCTTAATGAATCTCGAGCGTAATGTTACACATATTCATAGTGTGAATACCAAAAGATGTAAGGTTGATAATGATAGTCCCACATACTTGTGGCACTGCCGCCTTGGTCACATAGGTGTCAAACGCATGAAGAAGCTCCATGCAGATGGACTTTTGGAGTCTCTTGATTATGAATCATTTGACACGTGCGAACCATGCCTCATGGGTAAAATGACCAAGACTCCATTCTCAGGAACAATGGAGCGAGCAACCAACTTATTGGAAATCATACATACTGATGTGTGCGGTCCAATGAGTGTTGAGGCTCGCGGTGGCTATCGTTATGTTCTCACCCTCACTGATGACTTGAGTATATATGGGTATGTCTACTTAATGAAACACAAGTCTGAGACCTTTGAAAAGTTCAAGGAATTTCAGAGTGAGGTTGAGAATCAACGTGACAGAAAAATCAAGTTCTTGCGATCAGATCGTGGCGGAGAATACTTGAGTCACGAATTTGGCACGCACTTAAGGAAATGTGGAATAGTTTCACAACTCACGCCGCCTGGAACACCTCAGCATAATGGTGTGTCCGAACGTCGTAATCGCACTCTATTGGATATGGTGCGATCTATGATGTCTCTTACCGATCTACCGCTGTCATTTTGGGGCTATGCTTTAGAGACTGCCGCATTCACTTTAAATAGGGCTCCGTCAAAATCCGTTGAGATGACACCATATGAATTATGGTTTGGGAAGAAACCTAAGCTGTCGTTTCTAAAAGTTTAGGGATGCGATGCTTGTGTCAAGAAACTTCAACCTGAAAAGCTCGAACCCAAATCGAAAAAATGTGTCTTCATAGGATACCCTAAAGAAACTATTGGGTATACCTTCTACCTCAGATCCGAAGGCAAGATCTTTGTTGCCAAGAACGGATCCTTTCTAGAGAAAGAGTTTCTCTCGAAAGAAGTAAGTGGGAGGAAAGTAGAACTTGATGAAGTATTGCCTCTTGAACCGGAGAGTGGCGCAGCTCAGGAAATTGTTCCTGAGGTGCCTGCACCGACTAGAGAGGAAGTTAATGATGATGATCATGAAACTTCAGATCAAGTTGCTACTAAACTTCGTAGGTCCACAAGGACACGTTCCGCACTAGAGTGGTACGGCAACCCTGTCTTGGAAATCATGTTGTTACACAACGGTGAACCTTCGAACTATGAAGAAGCGATGGCGGGCCCAGATTTCGACAAAATGGCTGGAAGCCATGAAATCCGAGATAGGATCCATGTATGAAAATGAAGTATGGACTTTGACAAACTTGCCCGATGATCGGCGAGCCATAGAAAATAAATGGATCTTTAAGAAGAAGACAGACGCGGATGGTAATGTAACCATCTATAAAGCTCGGCTTGTCGCTAAGGGTTATCGACAAGTTCAAGGGGTTGACTACGATGAGACTTTCTCACCCGTAGCGAAGCTGAAGTCCGTCCGAATCATGTTAGCAATTGCCGCATTCTATGATTATGAGATATGGCAAATGGACGTCAAAACGGCATTCCTTAATGGTTTCCTTAAGGAAGAATTGTATATGATGCAGCCGGAAGGTTTTTTCGATCCTAAGAATGCTGACAAGGTGTGCAAGCTCCAACACTCGATCTATGGGCTGGTGCAAGCATCTCGAAGTTGGAACATTTGTTTTGATGAGATGATCAAAGCGTTTGGGTTTACGCAGACTTATGGAGAAGCCTGCATTTACAAGAAAGTGAGTGGGAGCTCTGTAGCATTTCTCATATTGTATGTGGATGACATACTGTTGATGGGAAATGATATAGAATTCTTGGAAAGCATAAAGGCCTACTTGAACAAGTGTTTTTCAATGAAGGATCTTGGACAAGCTGCTTACATATTAGGCATCAAGATCTATAGAGATAGATCGAGATGCCTCATTGGTCTTTCACAGAGTACATACCTTGACAAGATATTGAAGAAGTTCAACATGGATCAGTCAAAGAAGGGGTTCTTGCCTGTATTGCAAGGTACGAGATTGAGCACGGCTCAATGCCCGACCACGGCAGAAGATAGAGAAAAGATGAGTGTCGTCCCCTATGCCTCGGCCATAGGGTCTATCATGTATGCTATGCTGTGTACCAGACCTGATGTAAACCTTGCCGTAAGTTTGGTAGGAAGGTACCAAAGTAATCCCGGCATGGAACACTGGACAGCGGTCAAGAATATCTTGAAGTACCTGAAGAGGACTAAGGATATGTTTCTCGTTTATGGAGGTGACGAAGAGCTCGTCGTAAAGGGTTACGTCAATGCTAGCTTCGACACAGATCAGGATGACTCTAAGTCGCAAACCGGATACGTGTATATTTTGAATGGTGGGGCAGTAAGCTGGTGCAGTTGCAAGCAAAGCGTTGTGGCGGGATCTACATGTGAAGCAGAGTACATGGCAGCCTCAGAGGCAGCACAAGAAGCAATCTGGGTGAAGGAGTTCATTACCGACCTAGGAGTCATTCCCAATGCATCGGGCCCAATGACTCTCTTCTGTGACAACACTGGAGCTATTGCCCTTGCCAAGGAGCCCAGGTTTAACAGAAAGACCAGTCATATCAAGCGTCGCTTCAATTCCATTTGTGAAAGTGTTCAAAATGGAGACATAGATATTTGTAAAGTACATACGGACCTGAATGTAGCAGATCCGTTGACTAAACCTCTCCCTAGAGCAAAACATGATCAACACCAGAACTCTATCGGTGTTCGATTCATCACAATGTAACTAGATTATTAACTCTAGTGCAAGTGGGAGACTGTTGGAAATATGCCCTAGAGGCAATAATAAAATGGTTATTATTATATTTCCCTGTTCATGATAATTGTCTATTGTTCATGCTATAATTGTGTTATCCGGAAATCGTAATACATGTGTGAATACATAGACCACAACACGCCCCTAGTGAGCCTCTAGTTGACTAGCTCGTTGATCAAAAGTGTTGGGGAACGTAGTAGAAATTCATAATTTTCTACGCATCACCAAGATCAATCTATGGAGTAATCTAGCAACGAGGGGAAGGAGAGTGCATCTACATACCCTTGTAGATCGCTAAGCGGAAGCGTTCAAGTGAACGGGGTTGATGGATTCGTACTCGTCGTGATCCAAATCACCAATGATCCTAGTGCCGAACGGACGGCACCTCCGTGTTCAACACACGTACAGCCCGGTGATGTCGCCTTGATCCAGCAAGGGGAGAAGGAGAGGTTGGGGAAGACTCCATCCAGCAGCAGCACGACGGCGTGGTGGTGATGGAGGAGCGTGGTACTCCAGCAGGGCTTTGCCAAGCACCGCAAGAGACGAGGAGGGAGAGAGGTAGGGCTGCGCCAACAGGGAGAGCAAATCACATGTGTTGGGCAGCCCCAAACCTCAAGTATATATAGGGGAAGGGGAGGGGCTGCGCCCCCACCTAGGGTTCCCTCCCTAGGGGTGGCGGCAGCCCCCAGATCCCATCTGGGAGGCGGCCAAGGGGGAGAGAGAGGGGGCGTACCTAGGGTGGGCCTTAGGGCCCATCTACGCCTAGGGTTTGCCCCCTCTCCTCTTGAGGACGCCTTGGGCCTTGGTGGGAGGCGCCCCAGCCCACATAGGGGCTGGTCCCTTCCCACTATTGGCCCATGTAGGCCTCCGGGGTTGGTGGCCCCACCTGGTGGATCCCCGGACCCCTCCGATGGTCCCGGTACACTACCGGTGATGCCCGGAACACTTCCGGTGGCCAAAACCATACTTCCTATGTATCAATATTTACCTCCGGACCATTCCGGAACTCCTCGTGACGTCCGGGATCTCATCCAGGACTCCGAACAACATTCGGTAACCGCGTACATACTTTCCCTATAACCCTAGCGTCATCGAACCTTAAGTGTGTAGACCCTACGGGTTCGGGAGTCATGCAGACATGGCCGAGACAACTCTCCGGTCAATAACCAACAGCGGGATCTGGATATCCATGTAGGCTCCCACATGCTCCATGATCATCTCATCGGATGAACCACGATGTCAAGGACTTAATCAATCCCGTATACAATTCCCTTTGTCTAGCGGTACGATACTTGCCCGAGATTCGATCGTCGGTATCCCGATACCTTGTTCAATCTCGTTACCGGTAGGTCTCTTTACTCGTTCCGTAACACATCATCTCGTGATCAACTCCTTGATCACATTGTGCACATTATGATGATGTCCTACCGAGTGGGCCCAGAGATACCTCTCCGTTTACACGGAGTGACAAATCCCAGTCTCAATTCGTGCCATCCCAACAGACACTTTCGGAGATACCTATAGTGTACCTTTATAGCCACCCAGTTACGTTGTGATGTTTGGCACACCCAAAGCACTCCTACGGTATCCGGGAGTTGCACAATCTCATGGTCTAAGGAAATGATACTTGACATTAGAAAAGCTTTAGCATACGAACTACATGATCTTGTGCTAGGCTTAGGATTGGGTCTTGTCCATCACATCATTCTCCTAATGATGTGATCCCGTTATCAACGACATCCAATGTCCATGGTCAGGAAATCGTAACCCAGTTACGTAGGAGTTCTTGGGGTGTGCCAAGTACTGGGTGACTATAAAGGTACACTACGGGTATCTCCAAAAGTGCCTGTTGGGTTGGCATGAATCGAGACTAGGATTTGTCACTCCGTATGATGGAGAGGTATCTCTGGGCCCACTCGGTAATGCATCATCATAATGAGCTCAATGTGACCGAGTGGTTGATCACGGGATCATGCATTATGGTATGAGTAAAGTGACTTGCCGGCAATGAGATTGAACGAAGTATTGGGATACCGACGATCGAGTCTCGGGCAAGTAACGTACCGATTGACAAAGGGAATTGTATACGGGATTGATTGAATCCTCGACATCGTGGTTCATCCGATGAGATCATCGAGGAGCATGTGGGAGCCAACATGGGTATCCAGATCCCGCTATTGTTATTGACCGAAGACTCATCTCGGTCATGTCTGTGTCTCCCGAACCCGTAGGGTCTACACACTTAAGGTTCGGTGACGCTAGGGTTGTTGAGATATTAGTATACGATAACCCGAAATTTGTTCGGAGTCCCGGATGAGATCCCGGACGTCACGAGGAGTTCCAGAATGGTCCGGTGGTGAATATTTATATATAGGATGTCAAGTTTCGGCCATCGGGAAAGTTTCGGGGGTAATCGGTATTGTACCGGGACCACCGGAAGGGTCCCGAGGGTCCACCAGGTGGGGCCACCTATCCCGGAGGGCCCCATGGGCTGAAGTGGGAGGGGAACCAGCCCCTAGTGGGCTGGTGTGCCCCCCATGGGCCTCCCCCTGCGCCTAGGGTTGGAAACCCTAGGGGTGGGGGCGCCCCACTTGGCTTGGGGGGCACTCCACCCCCCACTACTAGAAAAAGGGCTATATATGGGATTGACACTAATGGCGCAGCAGACAAGCGGTGCGCCATTAGTATATACTAATGGCGCACCACCTTCTGATACGCCATTAGAGTTGAAACTACTAATGGCGCACCTGGCCCAGGGTGCGCCATTAGTATCAAATTTTTTTTAACTAGTGCGGCTGTCCAAACATACTAATGGCGCATCCAGACACAGTGCGCCACTAATGTTGTTTTCTTATTATATTTTTTATTCCCTTTTTTGCAAAACTACTAATGGCGCACTGTTCCACCGTGCGCCATTACTAATTTAAACTAGTAATGGCGCACTGTGGGACAGTGCGCCATTAGTATTTTTTTTTGCAAAACTACTAATGGCGCACCACCAGAAGGTGCGCCATTAGTAACCTGGATTACTAATGGCGCATTTAGAGTTGGTGCGCCATTAGTAAGTGGGCAGCAACAAGATATTTTGGACAGCCTCTCCTACCCACACTCACTTTCTCCCCACTTCATTCTCTCCACCTCCTCCTTGTCTCGGGTGCCTCCTCTTTTTCACCTCATTTCCACCATAGATTCATTCAATTTAAGTGGTTAAATTACCTTGTTTTGATAGGTAAGTAAGGGGGGAAGCTATATTTATGTTGTTCTCCCTACAACAACGTGCACATGCACTTTTTATGGCCTAGCTAGATCTATGTATGTTCGTGGTGTTGCATATGTTTGTGGTGTTGCATATGTGTTTCTGTTTGGAGGTGTACCGGTATTTGAAATGCGATAGTTGCCAATATTTTGCCGGAATGTTGATTCATTTCCGTTTTGGTGAGAATTTTGGCATTAAGCATTCTTTTTGGTCCTATTTTTAGGGAAAGTCATGCCAAATTTTTCCTTGGTTCTAAAATATCGTTTTGCTCTACCCCGCAGGCGACCATGGTCCGCATGATGACCGAAGGCATCGTGAATAGGTTTTTTAGGTCCACGAAGGCCGAGATGCTTCAAAAGAATGTGACGGAGATAAGATGTCCGTGTCGAAGATGCAAGCTGAAGAGCCTTATTGCGGACCCAGAATCCGGGCAGGTGCGGGACCACCTGCTCTTGCGTGGTTTCATGGATGGCTATCGGTGGCAAGGTGATGAAGATGACTACGAAGTCGTCCATGGGGGCCGGGCAAGAAATGAGGAAGGGCGGCAAGACAACCACCGCGGCTCGGGCGGGTGAGAAGACGAAGAATCCCCAGGAGATGATCACGACGGTGATGCTGTACACAGTCATCATGTAGAAGATGCAGGACATGATGATGAGGAAGATGCCGGAGCAGACGACGGGCATGATCATGAAGATGATGATGCCGGCGGAGCAGATGACGCTGGACCATCGATGGGCTGGGTGCAGGACCCTCATATTCAAGAGCTGCTTCTCAAGCAGACGGATAACGCAAGAGCTGCCGCCCGAGAGAAAGCCAAGATGGATCAACTTGAGTTAGACGCGGTTACTCCATTGTATGAAGGATGCAGGCCCGAGGATACCTGCCTGAAAGTAACACTCATGGCTCTGGAGATGAAGGTAAAACACAAAATGACCGACGCATGCTTCGACGAGAACATGTCATTCTGGCACGAACGTCTTCCCAAGGGGAACAAGTGCCCGACCAGTTTGGAGGAGGCGAATTAAATCGTGTGTCCTCTGGATTTACCGCACGTGAAATACCATGTGTGCATGAACAATTGCATCATTTATCGGGACGAGCACGCGGAGTCTACCATATGTCCGGTGTGCGGCGTCACTCGATACAAGAAGAGGAAGAAAGCTCCTCGAAAAGTGGTGTGGTACTTTCCGATCACTCCTCGTCTGCAGCGGTATTTCGCGGACCCTAAGGTAGCAAAGCTCCTGCGTTGGCACGCGGATAGGGAGGAGAAGAAGCGAGAATATGACGCAAATGATCCGAAGATAGATAAAAAAGACAAGATGCTGAGTCACCCTAAGGATGCGAGCCAGTGGCAAGCGTTGAACTTTGAAGACCTAGAATTTGGGAACGATCCAAGGAACATCGTGTTGGGCGCGAGCACGGATGGAGTCAATCCGTTTGCCAGCCAGAGAAGCACACATAGCACCTGGCCTGTGTTTGTGTGGATGTACAACCTTCCCCCCTGGTTGTGCATGAAGAGGAAGTACATTCACATGAGTATGCTAATTGAAGGACCGAAACAACCAGGGAACGACATCAATCTGTATCTGGGGCGGTTGAAAGAGGAGCTTGACACGCTGTGCGAAACGCCAGCCAATACGTGGGACGCCGCAGAGAAAGAATATTTCCCTATGAGAGCCGCGCTGCTCACGACGGTGCACGACTATCTCGGTTACGGATATGTCGCGGGGCAGGTGGTCCATGGATTTTCTGGATGCGTCAGGTGCATGGATGACACAACGTATCGCCAGCTAGATAGAGATCCCGGGTCTTCGAAAACTGTGTTCATGGGACATCGAAGGTGGCTTCGCGATGATGACCCGTGGAGAAAACACAAGGATCTATTTGATGGTGAAACCGAACCCCGAGGACGCCCGCGTACGAGGAGCAGCGAGGAAATAGACGAGCTGTTGAAAAATTGGAAAGACTGCCCATTGCCGGGAAAGAAGCAAAAGGCGCCAGAGCCGGGAAAGAAGCGAAAGGCGCCAGAGCCGCTGCGGAAGGTATGGAAAACGAGGTCTGTTTTCTGGGACTTGCCGTACTGGAAGATCCACCGTGTGCCTCACAGCCTTGATGTCATGCATATCACGAAGAACGTGTGCGAGAGTCTTCTTGGTACCCTGCTCAACATGCCAGAGAGGACCAAAGATGCGCCGAAAGCAAGGGCAGACTTGAAATCAATGGGCATCAGGCAGGAGCTTCACGCTATATATATGATGATGATGATGATGAGGCGAAGCAGGACACGGAAAGTCGTCGCAAAGGCAAAAAGGCCAAGAAGACCGGAAATGACTACCCTCCCGCGTGCTTCACTCTAAGTCAGGAGGAGATCGAGCAGTTTTTCACCTGCCTCGTAGGAGTAAAACTTCCTTACGGTTACGCGGGGAAGATAAGCAGATACCTAGACCCAGCGAAGCAGAAGTTCAGCGGGATGAAGTCTCACGACTGTCACATGCTGATGACGTAGATACTTCCAGTTGCAATCCGTGGGATCATGGACGCGCACGTCCATGAAACCCTATTTGGCCTATGCAACTTTTTCGACGTCATCTCTCGGAAGCCTGTTGGCATGAGGCAACTCAAAAGGCTACAGGAAGAGATCGTGGTGATACTATGCGAGCTTGAGATGTACTTCCCGCCCGCATTCTTCGACATTATGGTGTATCTGCTGGTCCATATCATGGACGATATCATCCAACTCGGGCCGACGTTCCTGCACAACATGATGCCGTTCGAAAGGATGAATGGTGTCATCAAAGGATACGTTCGCAACATGTCACGTCCAGAGGGAAGCATAGCCAGGGGCTTTCTGAACGAAGAGTGCATCTCCTACTGCACGAATTATCTAGGCATCGAGAACCCCGTTGGTCTGCCCGTCAACAGGCACCTCGGCAGGCTCGCTGGATGGGGTCACCGTGAGGGTCGCCGCGAAATGCATGTCGACTTCGAGGGTCGACTCGCCGACTTTGAAAGAGCAAACCTAGTCGCGCTACAACACATAGACGTGGTCGATCCTTGGGTGGTAGAGCACAAAACCTTTATTAAGAGGACGTACAATGACCGAGGCCAACAGAGGACGGACGGAGATATACTCAAAGAGCACAACTCATGTTTCACGCGTTGGTTCAAGCAGAAGCTTATGTCGTACCCTTTACATGAGGATTCTTCCGCGGAAGAACAACTCATATTCGCCTTGTCACAGGGCGCCGAGCACAATCTGATGACCTATGAGGCGTACGATATCAACGGCTACACATTCTACACCGAGGCCAAGGACATGAAGAGTGATGGTTATCAGAAATCCGGGGTAACGATGGAATCCTACACCGGTAACGACAAGGACAGATACTACGGAAGGATCGAGGAGATCTGGGAGCTAAGCTAAGCTGGAGAGAAGGTCCCGATGTTCCGTGTCAGATGGGCGAAGAGCATCCTAAAAGAAGACCGGTATTTCACCACCATGGTTATACCCGAAGCCAAATCCAAGACCGCGGGCGCAAACGTCACCGCGAAAAATGAGCCATGGGTACTGGCTTCCCAAGTGGACCAATGCTTCTTCATTACCGACCCGTCAAAGCCCAGTCGTGTTGTCGTGAGGAGAGGCAAAAGGAAGATCATCGGAATGGATGGAGTAGCCAATGAGCAACACTTCAACAAGTATGGCGACCCGAGGATCGAACATGACGACGATGATGAAGTAGCAGCATACACCACAAGAAGAAGCAGGACCACCCTACCTAAAGGACGTCCGTTCCACAGAAGAACTCCATTTGCGAAAAAGAAGGGAAAGAAGATTGTGAACAGATAGCTAGCTAAGATCGATTGTATTTAAATCGTAGCCTTCATTTCTCGATTGTATTTCATGGGCACTTTTTGAACTATCATGAATATTTTAAAATTTCATGGACACTCGATCTCGATCCCTCTCCATCTCGATCGCTATCCCACCTCGCCAGATCCGGTCCCCCTCGCCGCCGAGCACCCCCCGGTCCACCGGCCGCCGCCGCCGACCCCCCACACCCCGCGCACCCTCCCCCGCTCCACCGGCATTACTGTTTGATGATATTTTTTAAAAAATTATTACTGTCTTATAAAAAAATATTACTGTTATGATTTAAACAAGTTTGAACATATCTAAACACAAATAAGTATCAAACATCATTTTAAATGCATAAAAAAAATTTGTGGAGCCTGGGAATCGAACCCAAGACCTCCTGGTGTGAGAACTGGCTGCTGACCAGTCAAGCTAGTAGAGGGGACTTGGTGTGGATCAGGTCAGGTGGAAGATAACCTGTTGGCTCGAGCAGAAATAAAAAAAAATACTAATGGCGCACCACGGTGAGGTGCGCCATTAGTATTGTGCCATTGCTATAAGAAAAAAAAAACTACTAATGGCGCACCACGGTGAGGTGCGCCATTAGTATGGATGTACTTATGGCGCACCGAGGGGTGCTGCGCCATTAGTATTGTGCCCGATCCCCCCTTCCCTCTCCCCCTTCGCCCGATCCCCCCTTCCCTCTCCCCCTCGCCAGTTCCCTCTCCCTCCCTCCACCGCGCCGCCGCCGCTGCCCTGACCCACTGCGCCACAGCCGCCCACGCGCCCCGCCGCCTCCCTCTCCCCTTCCCCCCCTCGTCGCCGGCGGCCCAGATGCTGCCCCGTCCACACCGCCCCGTCCACCTCGTCGGGCTCCTCCTCCCGCTCCGCGTCCTCGGGCTCCTCCCGCTCGCGCTCATGCTCCCGCTCCCTCTCGTCGTCCTCCTCATCGTCGCTCCCCTCCCGCCGCCAAGCGCAGGTGAGCAACCGCCGCCCTTCCCTTCCCCTCCCCTCCCCTACGCCTCCTCACGGCCGGCTCTACGGACCTGTCGGCTTCGTTTTCTGTGCTGGATCGATTTAGTTACTGTGATTGATTTCGTTGCTAGTTGAGATTTGCCAGTGGGCTTTATGATGAGGTGCAGGCAGCTTGCACGATGTAATAGAATGAATTGGTTTATTCACATTTACCGCCATTTTAGCTGATCATTCTGCCATTTAGTACTCTATATCAACGTGCAAGCTTAGTAGTGCTCTTCTCTGTGCTGCAGTTTATTTTCAGTCATTTGTCTGAAATGTTTGGTCAAGTTGTTTGCATGCTGCCAGAGTCCTCTGCTAGCTAGTGCCGACTATGATGATGTAAATTGATATTGTCTATGTTTCTTTGCTCATAACCATTGGTTAGGAATAGTTGTTATGTCAGAGGGTCTGATAGGTTAGGCTTTGATGTTTTCCCACTTCCACCCTGGATGTCTTCAACTACAAGAGGAAAACTCCAGTGTCTCCGAGACAAAATAGTTGTCTTAAACTACAAGGGGAAAACTCTAGTGTGTCCCCAAAGACAAAATACTCCACTGCTGCTTTATGTGTTCGGTCATTAATCTGAAATGTTTGATCCAGTTGTTTATATGCTCTGCCAGAGTCTTGTGCTAGTCAGTGCCATGTGTGATGATGATAAACTGATTATGCAAATGTTTCTTTGCTCAGAAGTATTGGTTAGGACTCTAGATGTTGAGAGTGTTTGACAAATTAGGTTTTGATGTTTTCCACTCCACTGTCCCCAGGACGATAACAGTCCATTAATTTTTGTTTGTTTGTTTGAGGGGAATAATAATCCATAGTTGATCAACTACATTTTTGTTTGTTTGTGGCCAAGTAGTGTGCCTCTGTTGCTTGTTTGCATCAAGTGGCACCCGTCTCATTTACCCCGTACTTGGTACAAACAACAGTCGTCTCATGTTTTTGCCTGCATATTTTAATTTTAATCCTAGTTGATCAGCTGTTGTCAAACCTGGAAAGTGTAGCTTCCAACCAGCTGAAGGAAAAGGCCTTCATCTTTTGTGTGGGTAAAAAGTGAAGTTTTCTGAGCATTATTTACAACGTGTTGTTGTTTTTTTCTTCCTGGGAGGTTGTGGACATTTCGGAATTTTTACTAGATTGGGTTTTGTATCTTCTTCATCCAGATCTGTTTCTAGCACATGGTTAATTTGGTCGATTAGTCAACATCTTGTTTCTAGCACAATAATTGATCTGATTTGATTACTCACCACCTTGCTGAGCTTCCTGATTACGTACTGCAAAGCTGCTGGTTTTATACGGCTGTCTGCTAATGCCTGATCATTGCTTGTTGACACTCAAACTACATTACATCAGGCCTTATTATAAGTAGAGAAACCATGGACTAAAGAGGCTCAGCCACATAGTGACCTGACTGAGTCATTCTAGTTTCTTATATGTGTCCAGCCGGCTCAGAGCACCGTCTGGCAGAGCCTTCGTACTGTTGCTGATCACTTCCCTTGATTGTTTCAGCTCAGTCTTGCCTGCAATGAACCAATTCTCCTTTTATCCATTTGATTGGCTCCTATTATAATTGCAGAGGATAAGAAGAACTTGCTCTGTTCTTGCTTGTACACCAATCTCTGCTTCAACTGCTGCATTTACTTTCATGTAACAGTCTTGTACCCAATGCTTCAGTGGCAGTGCATCCTAAGCAATGGAGGCCTTTTTTCACATGCCAATGTATTTTCCATGTTGTGATGGAGGCCTTTTTTGCCTTGTCCACCCGAGAGGCCCTTGAGTTTGCTAGAATGTCGATTAACTTCCGTTCCGGCAAATTCGGGTACTCCATATGTCCTATTTTCAGCAAAGGTCATGCTGAAATTTTCCGTGAATTTTAGCATGACTTTGCTAAAAATAGGAAATATGGGGTACTTGTGACTAATGCATGGGCCGGGTATCTTAGTAGTTAATTAAGTAGGATCAAGTGCCCCGGCGTACTTGTGACTAATGCATGGCTTTCAGGGTGCCTCGGTGTCGATAAAAACTGAAATGATGAAAGCTTAGGCTTTTAGGGTGCCTCGGCGTCGGAAAACCACAATGATAAAAGCTTAGCTTTTAGGATGCCTCGGTGTCGACAAACCCTAAATGATGAGACCATGGTCTTGTTCCTTGACAATAACCAACTTTTTGACCAAACTTTGTTCCTATTTATAGAGAAACATGGCCAACAACGATGAGGCCGGGGGTTCGAGCGGCAAGAAATTCTGGGAGCTGTCCCAGGAGATCGAGGAACAACCTCACTTGTATGAGGACGCCGCCTTCCCCACCGATCCTGAGACCACTGATGGTACCGCCGAGGATGACCCCACTGATGCCACCACTGATGGTGCCGCCGAGGATGCCACCATTGATGATGGCGGCGCACGCACAGATGGCAGCGAACCGAAGAGGCAACGGAAGGACTGGCGCCCGACCGTGCTCCGCACCCTCAAGGAGGAAGTTACTGAAGTGGACTCCGACGGGAATCCAATAGTGCCCGAACGAATAGTCAAGGGGTACTCGCTTCAGCTCGGGTGCATTCTCCGGAGCACTGTCTCGATCAACACCGAGAACCTGAGGCATCCTGACCGAGGGAATTTGCGCAACCTCCTCTTCACGAAGCTACACGAACGATACAAGTTCCCCGCTGAATTTGAAAACATAGGCCTCAAAGGGAATAAAGTGAACAATGCTGCCCTCACGAAGATGAGCAAGGCCCTGTCTACTTGGAAAAGCAATGTGAAGAGAATGATCGAGAAAGGTGAGAGTTATGAGAAGATCAAGGAGAAAAATCCTTCGATCACCGAAGATGACTACAACGACTTCAAGGTCAATTGCTCGAGCACCGCAAACTCCGAATCAAGTAAGTGGGGGAAAGAAATGCGGGAGCTGAACTTAGGGGAACACACACTCGGTCCCGGCGGTTACAGAGTGGCGGAGCCTATATGGGACAAGGAGGAGGCGGACCGTGCCGAGCAAGGCCTACCGCCCCTCTTCGATAAATACGGTGACAAGCAGACCAGGAACTTTGTCAGGGCCCGGTACAAGAAGGACCCGAAAACAAAGGAGCTTACCACGGATCCGAAGACCAGGGCGCTTGAGCTTGTTCTGGTAAGGAATACACCCTCGCGTAATTAGCTCCATATGGTTGCATTCTAATTAATGAAGCCAAATTTCTAAATGGTTCACATTCCTTCCGCAGGCGACTGAAAGCAGTAGCGCGGGGTTGACTAAGAGAAACCCTTGGGACACCACTCTAAATAGGGCGTTGAATGTAATGAAGAACAAGGATAAGCTCAGTAAGCCGACGTCAGCTGGTCGTGTGGCCGGCAAAGGCTTGTCGACAAAATGGTCATCATACTATAACACTGGTGGGCGAAAGGAGAAAAAGACCAGCTCAGAAAGCCAGGCGCGCGAGGTTCAAGAACTCAGGGCACAGGTGGCGCGGTTTCCGGAGATTGTCCAAGAGCAAGTGCAACAACAACTCAGAGCGACGATCACCGCCATTGTGCCTACCTTGATCCAGGGGATTAGTGCGTGGATCGCGGGCGGCCAATAGGGGCTGCCCCCAATTCCTAGCTTCACAGCCAGCAACTCGCAGAACGCGATGGCGGGGCCATTGGTGTCTCCGGCGGAGGCGGCATTGGTGTCTCCGACGCCGGCACGGGAGCTTAATGCACCCGGGTGTACGCCGGCCGGCACCTCTGCAGCAAGCAGCCCCTCCGTCAACTGCACGCCCGCTGTTGGCGGTGCCACGACATTAGCCGAGCTCGACGCCATCATCACAGTAACTATTTAAGCCTCTCTCGGCCGAGGACTTCATCTCCTTGCCTTTGACTGGGCATCCCTAACGCCCTACATGTTTTCGCAGGGCGCCGCCGATGTTCCGTGCACTCTCCTGCACTTCATGAACAACGAGTTGGTCGATGTCGCCAAGGGCAAAATCGTTCAACCAGGCAACCCCTTGTTCCACGGTACCCAGATGCCACCCAAATTTTGTAGGGTTCAACTGGTTCGGGTGCTGCCAGGCTGCGACGAGTTGTTACCTCCAATTCGACCCGTCGGGGCCGACGATGATGACGTGATGACCCTCAGCGCCTGCCTGAGCTGGCCCCTGCTTTGGCCGAAGAGCCAGATTCGTTTGGGGGCGGGGGACACCACCCCAAAGACAACACCGCCAGTCGTGCCGGCGCCAAGTCGGCCCCATGGCAAGACCGCCGCAACGGTGCCGGACATCCCTATGCCACTAGATCCAAACATGCATATGGCACAGGATCAGAACGACGACGACGACGATACATTTGCCAACGTCGATCAGTACTTTGCCGATCATGGGTACGGTGGCGACTTCATGGGGCCTCCTTCTCAAGAACCCAACCCAACAAAAGACGTGCGCGATCTAGCTGGTACCGCGGAGAAGCCAAGTTGCAACAGGCGTCGTCTGCAATTCAGCTCTCAGGAGACGCCTCCAGCTGCCGACCTCACCGAGCCTCAGATAGGCGAGGTGCGAAATATGATCAGCCCCAACACACTCAAGAAGGCGGTCTGTGAGAAGAACTCGGTCCCATTATAGGAGAAGAAGAAGGCACGCAAAAGAAAGACTAACAAGGGTGCGGGCCAGCCGGCACCGAGTACGATCCATGCTCAAGACGGGCCACCTTCACCTGAGGATATCTCGAGGAGGGTGCATGTGGCGGGTAGGCCGATGCTACCGAGAAATATGCTCGATGCTGCAACTGGTGCTATGCGGAGTCTGCATGACAGTGTTCTTTCTTTGGAGAAGCGGCGTCTCACAGAGAAGGATGTGGCATACCCGGTTTTCGCGGCCAAGGTGCCAGAGGGCAAGGGCTTTGTGGATAACTCCATCGGGGGTACGATCGTCCTGCGGTTTGATGACATCCACGCTATGTTGAACCTTCATCCGCTGCACTACACCTTTGTTCGGCTATTTTCGCTGAGTATGGAGATGCGGATCATTTGCGACAAGACCCCGGACATCGTGATAGTCGACCCCTTCTACATGCGTGCCAAGATCTTGGGCAGCGCTGGGGATCGGCAAGTCGCGAGTTCTTACCTCGAAGGCGTCATTCTGGCAAACCAAGATAAGGATAATTTCCTCGTGCCTTACTTTCCCGAGTAAGTCCTCCCCTCAACCGCCCCGTAACATATGAATTCTTAGATTTCGATCGTTTTTATTTTAACATTCCGTGTTTTCTGCAGTGACACACATTGCACGCTCATCCTCCTAAGCCCCAAATATTCCATGGCCACGTATTTCGACCCGGACCGTCAGTCAAACGTAGACTACACAAATGTCAAGAAGGTTCTTGATGATGTTCTCCCCGGCTACGTCAAATCTGGAGGCACCTTCACCAGGCCTATTCGTAAGTACGGCAAGCACGTGTTCTCCCACAATACGACGTTCTGCTGCGTCAAGCAGCCGCCTGGCGGTCAGAAGGGTGCCTACTACGCCATCCATCACATGCGGGTGATTGTACGGGACCATCATCAACTTCTGCTACCAAGTAGACTCAAAGATTGGGCCGCGAGCGTGTCGGCAATCCAGGACGCGGACATCAGACAAGAATTCTTTCGCATCCAGTCGGAGTTTGCGGAAATCATCCATCAAGATGTCCTTCGTACCTCGGGGCAGTTCTACCTCAGAAATCAACCGTCCAACAGTGACATCGACACAATCCTACAAATGCAGGCTGACAACGCCCGTTGTTTCATGACTCCCACGATAGACGGCGACTTCATCCATGCTCCGGTCCCTTGAGTCGAGTCGAAAGCAGTGATGCTGTGTCTAGTTATGAAACATCGATTGGCTCATGTTGTAATTAAACTTTAATGAACTTGTAGTATGTCTCTTTGGTTTCGAGAGTCGTTCAACTTAGATGTAATCGATGCTATTAATGTCTTGCTTTTCTCTTCCGATCGTTTTGTTGCATACTTATATATTGCTTATGTATTGTCTATGAATTGGTACTAACGTTTCATTTGGCTACTGCATAGCGATGCCGTGGTATGTCGTGTCCAAGGGTAAGGTTCCCGGAGTCTACGACGACTGGGAGGAGTGTCGGAGACAAGTTCACCGATTCAGCGGTAACAGTTACAAAGGGTACGCCACTAGGGCCGAGGCTGAATCTAGATACGCCCGCTATCTAGCGGGAGAGGGGAGGGAGCGTTGGAGGAACCGGATGAAGACGAGTTTCATCGTGATGATGCTCATCATGATGACCGCAGCTCTCTTCTATGTGATGGTAGTTTAGATGATCGATATCGACTTGTAATGTGAAGACAAACTCGCGGTCTCGAGACTTGTAATATAATGTTCTATCTTTGTTCGGTCTTTTCAATTCAGAGACTAATATGATGAATTGTATTCGGAGACTAAAATGATGAATTGTATTCAGAGACTAATCTTCTATTGTATTCGATGAATCTGTTGTTGATGTGTGCTGTCTATATTTTGTCCAATTATACATTTTGTAACCTGTGCAAAAAACAGAAAATAAAAAAAATAAAAAAAACCTAATATTCATACTAATGGCGCATCACATCATAGTGCGCCATTAGTATGCCAAAGAATACTAATGGCGCATCATTAAACAGTGCGCCATTAGTATGCCGAAGTTACTAATGGCGCATCCTGTTGTTGTGCGCCATTAGTATGCCAAAGCACCTGGGTATACATGGCCCCCTGGGAGGCATACTAATGGCGCACTGTTGTATATACTAATGGCGCATCTGTGGTGCACCATTAGTATACCAGATACTAATGGCGCACCAGTGGTGCGCCATTAGTAAAATATACTAATGGCGTGGCACTAATGGCGCACCACTAATGCGCCATTAATGGCCAAATTAGGTGCGCCATTAGTAGGCCTTTTCCTTGTAGTGCCCCTTGGCCGCCACCCCCCTTGGAGATTGCATCTCCTTGGGCCGGCCCCCCCTAGGGGTCCTATATATAGTGGGGAGAGGGAGGGCAGACGCACCCTAGCCCCTGGCGCCTCCCTCTCCCTCCCGTGACACTTCTCCCTCTCCCTGAGCTTGGTGAAGCCATGCCGAGATCACCGTTGCTTCCACCACCACGCCATCGTGCTGTTGGATCTCCATCAACCTCTCCTTCCCCCTTTCTGGATCAAGTTCGAGGAGACGTCTTCCCAACCGTACGTGTGTTGAACGCGGAGGTGTCGTCCGTTCGGCGCTAGGTCATCGGTGATTTGGATCACGACGAGTACGACTCCATCAACCCCGTTCTCTTGAACGCTTCCGCTCGCGATCTACAAGGGTATGTTGATGCACTCCCCTCTCCCTCGTTGCTAGATGACTCCATTGATTGATCTTGGTGATGCGTAGAAAATTTTAAAATTCTGCTACATTACCCAACAAATGTTACTATCTACAAAGCTCGACTTATTGCGAAAGGTTTTCGAAAAGTTCAAGGATTTGACTACGATGAGACCTTCTCACCAGTAGCGATGCTTAAGTCCGTCCGAACCATGTTAGCTATTGCCGTATTTTATGATTAGGAATTTTGGAAAATGGATGTAAAGACTTCATTCCTGAATAGATTTTTGGAAGAAGAGTTGTATATGATGCAACCTGAAGGTTTTATCGATCCAAAAGGTGCTAACAAAGTGTGCAAATCCAGCGATCAATTTATGGACTGGTGCAAGCCTCTCGGAGTTGGAATAAACGCTTTGATAATGTGATCAAAGCATATGGTTTTATACAGACTTTTGGAGAAGCCTGTATTTACAAGAAAGTGAGTGGGAGCTGTGTAGCATTTCTAATATTATATGTGGATGACATATTGTTGATTGGAAGTGATATAGAATTTCTGGATAGCATAAAAGGATACTTGAATAAGAGTTTTTCAATGAAAGACCTCGGTGAAGCTGCTTACATATTGGGCATCAAGATCTATAGAGATAGATCAAGACGCTTAATTGGACTTTCACAAAGCACATACATTGACAAAGTTTTGAAGAAGTTCAAAATGGATCAGGCAAAGAAAGGGTTCTTGCCTGTATTACAAGGTGTGAAGTTGAGTTAGACTCAATGCCCGACCACTGCAGAAGATAGAGAGAAAATGGAAGATGTTCCCTATGCTTCAGCCATAGGCTCTATCATGTATGCAATGCTATGTACCAGACCTGATGTGTGCCTTGCTATTAGTTTAGCAGGGAGGTACCAAAGTAATCTAGGAGTGGATCACTGGACAGCGGTCAAGAACATCCTGAAATACCTGAAAAGGACTAAGGATATGTTTCTCATTTATGGAGGTGACAAAGAGCTCATCATAAATGGTTACGTTGATGCAAGCTTTGACACTGATCTGGACGATTCTAAATCGCAAACTGGATACGTGTTTATATTGAACAGTGGAGCTGTCAGTTGGAGCAGTTCTAAACAGAGCGTCATGGCGGGATCTACATGTGAAGCGGAGTACATTGCTGCTTTGGAAGCAGCGAATGGAGGAGTCTGGATGAAGGAGTTCATATCCCATCTAGGTGTCATATCTAGTGCATCGGGTCCAATGAAAATCTTTTGTGACAATACTGGTGCAATTGCCTTGGCAAAGGAATCCAGATTTCACAAGATAACCAAGCACATCAAGAGATGCTTCAACTCCATCTGGGATCAAGTCCAGGTGGGAGACATAGAGATTTGCATGATACATACGGATCTGAATGTTGCAGACCCGTTGACTAAGCCTCTTCCATGAGCAAAACATGATCTGCACCAAGGCTCCATGGTTGTTAGAATCATTACTGTGTAATCTAGATTATTGACTCTAGTGCAAGTGGCAGACTGAAGGAAATATGCCCTAGAGGCAATAATAAAGTTATTATTTATTTCCTTATATCACGATCAATGTTTATTATTCATGCTAGAATTGTATTAACCAGAAACATGATACATGTGTGAATACATAGACAAACAGAGTGTCACTAGTATGCCTCTACTTGACTAGCTCATTTATCAAAGATGGTTATGTTTCCTAGCCATAGTCATGAGTTTTCATTTGATTAACGGGATCACATCATTAGGAGAATGATGTGATTGACTTCACCCATTCCATTAGCTTCGCACTTGATCGTTTAGTATGTTGCTATTGCTTTCTTCATGACTTATATATGTTCCAATGACTATGATATGCAACTCTCGTTTACCGAAGGAAAACTTTGTGTGCTATCAAATGTCACAACATAACTGGGTGATTATAAAGGTGCTCTACAGGTGTCTTCGAAGGTACTTGTTGAGTTGGCATATTTGAAGATTAGGATTTGTCACTCCGATTGTCGGAGAGGTATCTCTGGGCCCACTCGGTAATGCACATCACTATAAGCCTTGCAAGCATTGTAACTAATGAGTTAGTTGCGGGATGATGTATTACGAAACGAGTAAAGAGACTTGTCGGTAATGAGATTGAACTAGGTATTGAGATACCGGTGATCGAATCTCGGGCAAGTAACATACTGATGACAAAGGGAACAACGTATGTTGTTATGCGGTTTGACCGATAAAGATCTTCGTAGAATATGTGGGAGCCAATATGAGCATCCAAGTTCCGCTATTGGTTATTGACCGGAGACATGTCTCGGTCATGTATACATAGTTCTCGAACCCGTAGGGTCCGCACGCTTAAAGTTCGGTGACGATCGGTATTATGAGTTTTGTGTTTTGATGTACCGAAGGTAGTTCGGAGTCCTGGATGTGATCACGGACATGATGAGGAGTCTCGAAATGGTCGAGACGTAAAGATCGATATATTGGATGACTATGTTCGGACACCGGAAAGGTTTCGGACATATATCAAAGTACCGGGGGTTACCGGACCCCCCTAGGGGCTTAATGGGCCTACATGTGCCTTAGTGGAAATAGAGGGCAGCAAGGGGAGTGTGGGGCGCGCCTCCCAAGGCCCAAACCGAATTGGTTTATGGCAAGGGGGGACAGCCCCCTCTTTCCTTCTGCTCCTCTCCCTTTCCTCCCCCCTCTCCTACTCCTACTAGGAATAGGAGGAGTCCTACTCCTTCCCCCTTGGCGCGCCTCTCCCTGGCCGACCGCCTCCTCCCCCTTGCTCCTTTATATACGGGGGCAGGGGGCACCCCATAGACACACAATTTATCATTGATCCCTTAGCCGTGTGCGGTGCCCCCCTCCACCATAATCCACCTCGATCATATCGTAGCGGTGCTTAGGCGAAGACCTGCATCGGTAGCATCATCATCACCGTCTCCATGCCGTCGTGCTGATGAAACTCTCCCGTGAAGCTTTGCTGGATCGGAGCTCGCGGGACGTCATCGAGTTGAACGTGTACTGAACTCGGAGGTGCCATGCGTTCGGTACTTAGATCGGCCGGATCGTGAAGACGTACGACTACATCAACCGCGTTGTGCTAATGCTTCCGCTTTCGGTCTACGAGGGTACGTGGACACACTCTCCCCTCTCGTTGCTATGCATCACCATGATCCTGCGTGTGCGTAGGAATTTTTTTGAAATTACTACGTTCCCCAACAGTTGTGTAGTAGACACCAAATGTTCTTAACATGTGGGAGGGAGTGTGAGTAAATCGACCTCAATAGACGGCAAAATCGCCAGCCTACCGCAATTTGATAGAGACGAGGAGTGAGAAGCGATACGCTAGTCGATTACTAGAGCTAGGTGTCACACGGAGGCCAAGAAATATGGTGATGGCATGAGGTGGACCATGTATGATGTAATTACACTGGGCTGTCGTGTTTCGAACTCTTCCGGTCTACTAGATGTGGAGAAGATTGGGTTGATTTTATACCACTGAATGTAAAATATTAAGAGTGCAGACGCTCCATCGCGAGGTTCCTTGCTCCTTATAGGTCATTGGAAAGCGTTCTTATCCATTTTGCCGACACGTGGGACATCCTGAATCCAGGTCCACGTGTCATGCAAGAAAATGGTGTAAGTAGTAGGATAGACACACCAACAGTCACGAACGTATGTGGAGTACGTACGTGCACGAATCACCCGAAAAAACGTAGGTGTATGTATCAAATATCTCACAATTCTTTTCCCTGACTTAAGATGGCATTATTTGGGTGCCGCTTGATATTGAGCACGCATGCACACACTTAGCATAATGTCGGGGCGAGAGGCACATAGATATAGCAAAGAACTGATCATAGATCGATAATTTTTTTGATCAACGGGTTTGCCATCCTTTGGTAAGTCAAGATGTCCGGTGGTAGGTATGGGGTTTTTCATAGTTTTGCTTTCTTGCATGTTCTTTTTGAAAAGGTCTTTGGTATACTTTTTTGTGAGACAAAGGTACCATCCTGAGTTTGCTTGATTTTGAAACCAAGAATTTTAGTTGACACATCATAGACATCTCATACTTCTCTGACATAAGCCTTCCAAACTTTTCACTAAAGAGAGGGTCAGTAGATCCAAAAATAATATCATCAACATATATTTGGCACACAAATAGTTCACCATTTACTCTCTTAGTGAATAAGGTTGAATCAAGTTTACCAATCTCAAAACCTTTTTCAAGAAGAAATTTTGTCAAGAACTTATACCAAGCTCTAGGAGCTTGTTTGAGACCATAGAGAGCTTTATGAGGTTTATAGACATGGTTTGGATTCTTTTGATTAGCAAAGCCGGGAGGTTGTATGACATAGACTTGTTCCTCAATTTCACCATTTAGAAAAGCACTTTTAATACCAATTTGATAGAGGGTGATATCATGGTGATTGGCATAAGCAAGTAAGATACGAATGGACTCAAGTCTAGCAACGGGGGCGTAGGTCTCACCATAGTCCATACCTTCGACTTGGGTGTAGCCTTGTGCAATGAGACGTGCCTTGTTGCGTATGACTTTTCATCCTCATCTTGCTTGTTGTGGAAACCCATTTGGTTCCGATGACGTTTTGTTCACCCTTAGGCTTCTCAACCAATGTCCACACTTGGTTTCTCTCGAAGTTGTGTAGCTCTTTGTGCATTATGTTCACCCAATCGGGGTCCTCAAGAACTTCATCAACCTTCATAGGCTCAATGCTAGAGATGAATGAGTAATGCCCACAAAATTTAGCTAAACGAGATCTAGAGTGAGTAATTTTCCCAGATTTAATGTCGCCAAGAATTTGTTCGATGAGATGATGCTTATCAATCCTTGCTCTAACTCGAGGTAGCTTTTGCTTAGGTCATGGTGAAGCATCCTCATCATCATTGTCGGTGTACAAAAGTAGGGGCTCTCCTTTTGCACCCCTTTACTTGTGCACGAGCAGTCAGGGCTGCGCCTGCGGCCACACTAAGCAGGGCAGAGGAGGGATGCCGGAGCGCAAGACGACCAAAGCAACGCCAAGACCAGAGGCGCAAAGAGAGCAAGGGGGCGAGGTGGACTCCCCCGGCAAGACCCTTGCCGGGGTGGCTTCCGCAGCCTCAGCAAGATCCTTGCTGGGGCAACTTGCCTGACGCCAGCAGAGCACGCCACCCTTGATCCCAAGTTGTTCTAACACCATATTGGAACCAAGGCTCGGGAGGCACCTCCGTGGTGGCATGCAGATCTTTGTTGAGATCATAGATACACAAGATCAGATGAGAACCAGAAGACGACGATCCTTGGCGAGATCCTTGTCGAGGATATCCATGAGACCCCCGGCAAGATCCTTGCCGGGGACGACCGCGGTGCCACAGCAAGACCATTGCCGGGCCTTGCCGAGGATACCTGCGGGGCCGCAGCCAGGCCCGCGTCTGCCAAGACTCCACCGCCGCTCCCATGCAGCTGGCAGCTCGACCAGTTGGGCAGGCACCTGCATGGCAGCGCGCAGCCTCTAAACGAACTCAGCAAGCACCTGCATGGTGGCATCCAGATCTTCGTGATGGCTCCACCACCGCGCCAGCCCGGTAGCCGACCAACATGGTGCTACAATGCCTCGTCAGCAAGCACCTGCATGGTGGCATCCAGATTTCGTGATGGCTCCACCACCGCGCCAGCCCGGTAGCCGACCAACATGGTGCTACATGCCTCGTCAGCTTAGATGCGCGTCAGAGCAAGGCGAGGCGATGACAGTTGGGACGAGCTTCTTTGGCGTCCCCAATATAGCAATAGGGGCACGTTGGCATCTCATTAAATGCGTTTTTCCAACGATGCCAGGGGATAGACTCAGCCCCTATACACCTTTCCACTCCTGTGTGCCACTGTGGCGACCCATTTTTATCTATAAAAGTAGGCCCAAGGCGTACTGGAGGGGGATTCGGATCTTTTGGACTAGAGAGCTACCACAGCTAGTTCAAGAACACAAGAACACCTAAATATACATAAAAGCAGGACTAGGATTTTACGCGTCTCCACGGCACGAACCTGGGTAAACGATTTGTGTGTTGACCGCCAGACCCGCTCTTTGCACAACCCCGCGCCCGCCAACTGCAGAAGGGATCCCAGTGACCCCATAGGTCTCATTTCCCACTGACATCTCTGGCGCGCCAAGTAGGGGGTGCGCAGTTGTGAGAGTCCGGTCTGGTTGAAGCTATGGCTTCATCGTTGCCATCGCTTCAAGAAAGAAGACGACCGAACAAATGGCATCCTCGGTGGACGCGGAAAACGCTCATGCAGCGGCAAAAAAGCTAAGTCACACGAAACTTTGAGTAATTCCTTTTTATATATATGGTTATCGTCCTCGACGATCTTGCCCTGTGTATGGAAAACCTGCACACAATGGGGCCCTACCACTATTGGCAATGCCCTCGTTCTGTTTCGAGTCTGCTCAACAGTTCGAGCGGCTGCGTCGAGAATGGCAGGGTGACCTTCTATGATTGGCAATGCTCTCGTTCTATCTCGAGTCTGCTCGACAGCTCGAGCGCCGCGTCAAGAGTAGTGAGGTGGTTTTCCCGGCAGCAAGCATACCCGGCAGGCCATTGAACATCCGTCCTCAAGGCGCTGCCTAGGTTTCCACGCAGGCAAACCTACCAAGTTAACGTAGGGTGGACATACAAGGGGAGATCAAACAGGAAAATAACATGCATCGTTTCAAAAGTAATGTAGAGTTATATTACATCATTTGTTGCTATGGTTCTAACTAAAGATAAAAATTGTCTTGGTCATGAACCTGCAGCGGCGATAAGAAATGGGGTGCCTAGTCCCGGCGCTGGCCTTGTACCCTTTGAACTCCGTCGATGCGGCTGATGACGGGCTCGATGCGCTCCTCGAAGCTTCAAAGTCGAGGTCAGGGTTCCAGTATGCCATATTGGTGAGGACCTTGGTCATGGCACCCCCGGCAAAGCCTCCGGGCCTCTTTTCGCAGAAGAGGCCGCCCAGTTGGAGCGAAGCCACTCCAGGGCCCCGAGAACACCCTCGAAGAACAGAGTCAGCCTGGCATTAGACTCACGTTCGGCTCTAGGACGTACCTCACGGGACACCCATGGTAGCCAGCTGCGTGGTGAGCCTGCCGACCTCGGCAGATTCTTGGTCAGGGTCTCCTCCCGGGCCCTGACCTCCGAGAGCGTCCCTTCAATGCCCTCCAGCTTAAGCTTCAGGTCCTTGATGGACTCGTTGGCCGTGGAGAGTAGCTTGGCCGTCTCGAGGACTGCGGCCTGCGCGTCAGCCAAAGCACCCTTGGTCGCGTCCCTCTCCCCGTCAGCTCATGGACCTGCCGAGGGAGTCCTGGATTAAGGGGTCCTCGGGCGTCCGGCCTGTTAGCCATGGGCCGGACTGATGGGTTGTGAAGATACAAAGAGCGAAGACTGTACTCGTGTCTGGATAGAACTCTCCTTGGCGTGGAAGGCAAGCTTGGCGACCGGATATGTAGATTTCCTTCTTTGTAACCGACCTTATGTAACCCTAGATCTTCCCGGTGTCTATATAAACCGGAGGACTTACTTCGGATAGCACACTCATTATCATTGCCATACAAGCTAGACCTCTAGGGTTTAGCCATTACGATCTCGACGTAGATCAACTTTTGTAATACTCATACTCATCAATATCAATAAAGCAGGACGCATGTATTACCTCCATAGAGAGGGCCCAAACCTGGGTAAACATCGTGTCCCTTGTCTCCTGTTACCATCGACCTTAGACGCACAGTTCGGGACCCCCTAACCGAGATCCGCAGGTTTTGACACCGACATTGGTGCATTCATTGGGAGTTCGACTGTGCTGTCGACAACAAGATCGATGTCTCACCTCGTTTTCAAGGATAATATTACCACCGAAGGAACACTGGCTCCAGGCCAAACCCTCCGGCTGGGCGGCTTTACCATGACCGCCCGTTCGGCCATTAAGCCGATGATAGACTCTCGGGTCATCGAAAACCCCCTTCGTATCGACTCCGAATACTCCAAGCAGATGGATCCAGCAGAACTTTCGTCTTTAAACGAGCTCCTAGATTGCATCAATGCCCTGGGGATCGCTACAGACTACGATCGGATTGGACTTAAACCCGATCGGAGAGAAATCAAATCTCCGTCGATCAGCCACCAGATAGCGGTAGTCGAGGAACGGGTCGATAACTCTTCTTCCATATTAAAGATGGACAATGTCCGGATCTCCGGTCTCGAAGAGCCGGACACCTACCCATGAGGTGAAGCATCCTTCCCTCCGAACATAGAATCAGATGACGGGGCTAATAAATTAGCGGACACCCCGGACCCCATCTGTTAAGTTCGGAAGACCTTCAAACTCTGGATCCAAAACTGGGGCAGGGTTAATATTCAAATCCACCCACCCACCCGAATACAAGCTCTCTCACAAGTATAAAATAGCAGTCTCAGGAAACGGTCCACCACTTCTGGGCCAGATTCCTTCTTGTCAAAAACAAGTTTAAAGACTGCCGTGACGTGGAGGCGATCTCAGTGTTCCACAACAATTGCAGGGACGAAGGAATCCTCAATGCAATTAATCACCGTCGCATCCTACACTTCGCTGACTTGGCAACCATCATACAGAAGTACAGTGCAATGGAAAGCGCCTGGAAAACTCAAGCAGCTCGTTGGGAATAATCGGTCCCCACTTAACCCTTCATTTAGGCGAAAATGGCACACCCTTGCAACACAACCAATTCAATAGTAAAGAAATACAAGTCCGGTATGGGGTGCGGAACCGTTCTGGAATGATGGCTTGATGGGCCATGCAAAATACACGCAACACCGGATAACATACCAACACATAGCCTTAGAGCATGTTGGATACTCTGGCAAGTGGCAAAGAGCGGTGAGGATATCCTCACCAAGAATAACCCAGAATAACACCCCCAGAGGACAACGACTCCAAAGTACTGACGGTCTTCGAGACATTCGCCTCCAACAATAGGCACCAAAGAGCACTACGCGGACTCGCTGAAGTCTGTCAAATAGAAGCAATAAACCCTTGGAACGACACGGCTATAACTTTTAATGCCAGTGACGAACCAAAATACAGGACAGCCCGAGCACCAGCCGCCTTGGTCCTCAGTCCAATTGTGGACAGCTTTCGGCTAACCATGGTCCTTATGGACGGCGGTAGCGGGCTAAAACCTCATCTACGAAGATACACTCCACAAAATGGCAATAGACAGGAGCCGCATTGAGCAAAGCGGCATGACCTTCCGAGGAATTATCCCCAGCCGGGAGGTGTGGTGTGCGGGAAAAATAACACTCGACATGGTATTCGGCACGCCGGAGAATTATCGGCCTGAAGAAATAACCTTTCGGGTGGCCCCTTTCAACAGCAGGTATCACGCCCTCTTAGGGCGAGATGCATTTATGCGCTTCCAAGCGATACCCCATTACGGATACATGAAGCTTAAGATGCCTGGGCCCAATGGTATAATCACTCTAGCTAGTGATCCTGACATAGCACTCCGCGCCGAGAATAAGACCGCATCCTTGGCCCTCGAGGCGTTATCTGAAGCCCTCACGGCCGAATAACTAGCTGCCCTGCGCTCTATGGCGGAAAGGGATGATGTCATGCTAGATAAACGACCCAAATCCACCTCCTTCAAACCGGCAGAAGAAATAGTCAAATTCCAAGTCCATCCAACGGACCCCAAGAAGACAGCATCCATCGGAGCACAATTATATCCAACGGTTGACGCCGTGCTACGAGAGGAAATAGTCAAATTCCAAGTCCATCCAACGGACCCCAAGAAGACAGCATCCATCGGAGCACAATTATATCCAACGGTTGACGCCGTGCTACGAGAGTTCCTACGTGAAAATTGGGATATATTCGCCTGGCACCCTTCTGATATGCCAGGAATCCCACGTGAGCTGGCCGAACACAGCCTCAATATATTAAAAGGATATAAACCGGTCAAGCAAACACTATGACGCTTTTCCGAACCCAAACGCCAAGCTATGGGGGAGGACCTAGCCAAGTTAATCAAGGCCGGCTTCATCAGAGAAATAAAATATCCGGACTGGCTGGCAAACCCGGTGATGGTAGCAAAGAAGGACAAATCCTGGCGGGTGTGCGTTGATTTTAAAGACCTCAATAAGGCTTAACCTAAGGATCCCTTCCCCCTCCCCCAAATTGATCAAATCATTGATGCTACTGCAGGACACGACTCACTGTGTTTCCTGGATGCATATTCCGGATACCATCAAATCAAAATGAAGGAGTCTGATCAAGCTGCAATAGCATTCATTACCCCATATGGGCCATTTTGCTTCAACACCATGCCCTTCGGGCTCAAGAACGTCGGCGCCACATATCATCGCATTATTCAAACATGCCTGGAGAAGCAGATCGGCAAGACAGTTGAATCTTACATGGACGATGTCATCATCAAAACCAGGCGCATCGAAACATTAATAGATGATTTACTTCTCACATTCGATGACCTCCGCGCGTATGACATCCAGCTCAATCCGGAAAAGTATGTTTTTGGCGTCCCCGCCGGAAAACTGTTGGGCTTCATTGTTTCAAATAGAGGAATTGAAGCAAATCCAGCCTAAATCCGAGCTTTATCGCAATTGGCTACGCTAACAGACCTTAAACAAGTTCAAAAACTCGCGGGCTGCATGGCAGCTCTAAGCCGCTTCATCTCTAGATTGGGAGAAAAGGCACTACTACTCTATCGCCTTTTACTATGAACCGATCACTTCGAGTGGACGGACGCGGCAATAGCCGGACTGGAGGAAATAAAAACCCTTCTTGCGAGCAATCCAATCCTGGCCACACCAAACGTTGGTGAACCGATGTTATTATACTTATCGGCAACACATCAGGTGGTGAGCGCCGTACTCGTCGTTGAACGAGAACAGGACAAACATAAATTCCCGCTTCAGAAGCCAGTATACTATGTATCCACTGTCCTTACACCATGCAAATCCTGGTACCCCATTATCAAAAGATAGCATACGCGGTCTTCATGGCATCCCGAAAGATCCATCACTACTTCCAGGAGTGTTCGATTACGGTGGCTTCCGAAGTACCACTCAATGAAATCATAAATAACTGCGATGCCACGGCCGGATTGCCAAATGGGCCATTGAGCTCCTCCCATTCGACATTACATACAAACCACGATGAGCTATTAAATCCAAAGTACTGGTTGACTTCATCACTGAATGGACAGAGGCCGAACTCCCTAAAGAGTACGACACATATTCCAATTGGGTTATGTATTTCGATGGCTCCAAAATGCTGGCAAGGCTAGGAGCGGGCGTAATTTTAACGTCCCCTACTGGAGACGTCGTTTAGTACGTACTCCAAATACTATACACAGACTCCAATAACGCAGCTGAATATGAGGCCTTATTACATGGTCTCCGGATGGCCGTCTCCATGGGCATACAATGCCTAGAGGTGCACGGGGACTCAAACCTTGCAATATCTCAAATAAATGGATACTTTGACGCCAAAGATCCGAAGATGGCAGCTTATCGTAACGCAGTAATAAAAATGTCGGCCCGGTTCGAAGGGCTCGAGTTCCATCATGTGGCTCGAGAAAGTAATCAAGCGGCGGACGTTCTTGCTCGCATCGGCGCCAAGCGCGACCCTGTCCCAACTATTATCTTTCTGTAAAGGCTTTTTAAGCCATCCGTGGTGTGGCAGGGGGAAAACGGCAACACTAGTCCAGATCTGAACATAACCCCAGATTTCGAAAACACCGATATCATCGGAGGCTCAGCAACCGAAATAACACCATCGACGCATCTCCTCATGGCAGTCATTGCCCCATGGACCGAACCCTTCTTGGCCTACCTTAACAGGAAGGAGCTTCCTGAGGACCAGAATGAGGCCCGCTGCATTGTCCAGCGTTCAAAGTCCTACAAGGTTCATGATGGAGAGCTCTATAAGAAAAGCGCTACCGGAGTTCTTCGAAGATGTATATCCGAGGAAGAGGGGCGGAAGCTGTTGGCCGAGATTCATGCTGGGCTTGGAGGTCACCACGCCGCAGCTCGGGCCCTTGTAAGCAAGGCCTTCCGTACAGGGTTTTATTGGCCGACGGCCCGAGCAGATGCACACGACCTTGTCCACCGTTGCGTCGGATGCCAACTCTTCGCCAATCAAAGCCATATGCCCCCACGGCCTTACAAACAATCCCCATCACTTGGCCTTTTGCGGTCTGGGGACTAGATATGGTCGGACCCCTTAAAGGAGGAAGCCATAAGAGAAATACCTGCTGGTCATGGTGGATAAATTCACTAAGTGGATAGAGGCTAAACCAGTCAAAACGGCCGAAGCGGGGCCGGTAATAGATTTCATATCTGGCGTGGTACACCGTTATGGTGTCCCACACAACATAATAACTGATAATGGCTCTAATTTCACAGCCAATGAAGTGAAAACTTGGTGTGCTAATCTCAGTATTAAACTCGATTATGCCTCGTTCTACCACCCGCAGGCAAATGGTCAAGTCGAACAGGCGAATGGTCTTATTATGGGCGGCATCAAACCTAGACTAGTGCGGTCTTTGAAAGAATCAGATAAGCACTGGGTGGAGGAACTTGACTTTGTACTCTGGGGACTGCGGACCATGCCCAACCGCACCACTGGATATACACCTTTCTTCATGGTGTACGGTGCAGAAGGAGTGTTACCCTGCGATATTATTCATGACTCACCTCGAGTGCGTGTGTATGAAGAGAGAGAAGCCGAGCTTGATCAGCAGGACAGCCTAGATGTCTTGGAGGAGGAGCGCGACGTCGCAAAAGCCCATTCTACATTTTATCAGCAGCAGGCTCGCAGGTATCAAAGAAGAGAAGTGCGGGCCAAGACTTATAACGTTGGTGAAATCGTTCTACGCCTGCCAGAGGAGAAAAAGGACAAGCTCAAGCCCAAGTGGGAGGGTCCCTTCATCATTGATGAGGTTCTCACTGGAGGAGCGTACTGCCTGTGTGATGCGTCAGACAATCACCTGGAGCCAAACCCCTGGAATGTAGCCAGACTACGACGATTTTATGCCTAGCGCCGAACTACTATGTTCATCTTCTCCCTCCTGTTATTAACGTTATTTTTTCTCTCTTTTCATTTTTTATCTTTTTTCTTTCATTTTGCTCTTTAGCCTTACGGTTTCAGTATGGCTAGACCGTCCTTACCTGATGCGTACACCTCTGCATATGTACGTTCATTATACCTGGGGGCTTCTCGTACAGAAGCTTGCTATTATTCTTTGAGCATCAAGCTCACCACATATGCGTTTTTCCATATGTACCTTTTCTTCGCCACTATATGCATCGATATGACTTAAGTTTTGGCCAAGCTGGGTTGCCTGGCTCCTGTGCTTATGCCCTACGTTCCCGTTAGTTCGGCTAGGGCATAAAGGGAGCACCTCTGCAATTGTTACTGTCGGGTCATCTGGATGTGTAACTCCGACTGGGTGAAGCCAAAAGCTAGCATTCTTAAGGGAATAATCGGTCAATGAATTAAAGATGTTTTCGGATTCACTTCATTGTGAAATCCCAGAAGTTACTTACTCTGCGATTTTTTCCAATCACAGTTCGGACATGCACATTAAACACATGCACACCTAGGGAAAGAAAGCCTTAACGGAACTATTCTCTCTGGAAGATGTTTCTTACATAATGTAATATAACATAACTAGCCGGATACACATTGTCTGTTCAAGAAACTATGACACCTACGCCTGGTTCCAATGCATACCCCGGTATATTCTGCCATAAGGGTATTCGGAAACACTCCGCACCTTCGGGTCCAGAGGTCAAAGCGAAAAGGTCGGCCATGACAATTGTTTTATTATCCAGTTAGAAGGAAAGTACATAGTCACCTAGGACTCAAAAACTTCCTCCTCTATACCGTCCAACAGGCGGTCTAATTTACAATCCTGTTGGGAGTATCTAAAAGCCACCTCTACTTGGCCATATACTAAACTAACGGAAATTTCTTCCCCATTTGGTCCTACCGGTCCGGCCTGGGCCATGTGATTCTGATCCAGCTTGGTATATCGCGTTTTTATCATGGCCTGGGCTTCTCGCGCACCCTCCCGGCAGGCCGATATCTTCCACAGTCGGATACGCCGCCACGCTCCCTTGAACAGCTCGACAAGCTTCTCCATACTCTCTGGAGGTGAGTCAGATGGCCATAAGGCCTTGGCTACACTCCGCATTGCTAGCCGAGCTCGCTCATGCAGCTGCGATAGCTCTTGCAGAAGATCACTTCATGATCCGGACACCTCCTCTTCAGTACGGCCCACCAATATACCTGCAATCACTGCTATATCAGCTACTGTTACTTCCGAACTATTATAATATAAATGCGGTCGCATACTAACTATGCCGCCTCACAGTTTTTTGTTGTCCTTCACGGACACAACTAGCTGAGCTCGCACCACTAGTGCAGAACCGGGCAATAGCACCGGTTCGTAAGGCCCTTTAGTGCCGGTTTGGTAACCGGCGCTAAAATGTAGGCACTAAAGGCCCCCCTTTAGTACCGGTTCAGCACGAACCGGTGCTAAAGGGCAACCACGTGGCACGAGCCAGCTTCGGCGGCAGGGAGCCCTTTAGTACCGGTTGGTGTCAGCAACCGGTATTAAAATGTTGGGGGGGTTTTGGGTTTATGATTTCTTTTTCATTTAATTTTGTGTTTTCCATTTAATTCTTTTTCGTTTGCTGGTATTTTACGATACTACATACTGTACACGTTATGCATATATATAAATAGAATTTCTAGTAGAACCGATCATAATATATATATCATCGAATGTCTCACAACCACCATTAATTAATTCACACATATATACACACATGTATATATATATACAATTTCTCCTAATTGGTGCCTTTGGAGCCAGTGGCATTTGCCTAGCTAATTGGTGCCTTCGGAGCACGATAACAATTGGAAGTGGTTCATGGGGGCGGTAGCGGGTAATAGTATTCTCCTTTGGGATCTATGACCTGGTCGAGCAAAAATCCCGTTATTTCCTCTTGAATTGCTTCTATGCGGTCCTGTGCTAGGAGCTTGTCCCGCACCTCTTTGAACTGTTAAGAAGGAGATCAATATGCATGTGTATTAGTTGTGTGAGTAGATATCGATAATGGTGTAAAAATTGTGAATAGTGTTTTGACAATCGATATCGTACCCACTCCTGTCTTTGAGATTTGCTCCTTTCGAACGCCATCATGCGAATGTTCTCGCAAACGTAGTATGCACATAGACCATTCCCCGACGCCTGCTTCAGGGCCTTTATGAGAATGGAATTTTGATCAGATAATAATTAATCAAGCATGATAATTAAAGAGATGGCAGCTAGCTAGTACTACTTAATTACTTACCTTGGGTCGATACCATTTCAGACTTTGTTTCCATGGGCCTGGAGTGACCCTGATGAACTTTGCCCAACCCTGCCCGCCGACAAAGAAAATGAATAAATGGGTTATTAAATAGTTATTATCAGGAAATGATGAACTAATTAAATATGCCGAGATATAGTTAATAATGATTGAAATTACCTGTTGACTATCCCCTCCACGATGTTGTAGTCACTTGCTTCCTTAAGTAGCGAGTCTAGTACTTCAACTGTTACTTCATCAACTTTAATGATTAACAAGATCCAGTGAAATCTGCATGCACACACGTTTGCATGTCTTAATTAAGTGGGCATATATATGTAAGCAAAAACATGTAGCTATAGCTAGTAGGGAAAAACAGAATTTGTAGTACAAGACAGTGTGACTCACTGGAAGTTGTAAGGAAGTAGTATATCTTCATTGTATTTGAGTTCCTTGAAGAACTGTAGCATGCTTTCCTCTACACATTTTGCATGATATGGATCTATTTTCCATGTGTATTCATTAATGGTATTTGGGTCAACGAACCCAATGCCATAGCGTCCACCTTTTTTCATTTCGTAAATCTTCATCCTGCATAATACCAAAGAAAAGAATATAGTGAGGATAATTACAGGTAATGATTGATCAAAATGATCAGCTAGCTTGAGACTTAAATTACTGAAAGAAATCACTTACAGACAATAGCAATTGACGATAGATTTGTCGAGTGCGTCTTTATTGTATAGCTGAAAAAGTTCTGAATACTCAACGGTCACAGCTTTCTTATGGTAGTAATGCTCCTAGTTGACATTCACCATGAGGGACTCTCGATTGGAAATCTTGGTAATGTCCATGTACCATTGATGCAATGCATACATTCTCGTTGGGAGCTTATTGACCTCCTCTGGCTCGACCAAAGGTTGGCCTCGGGCATATTTTCGTTTTATTTCCCCTCTCTAGTCGGAGACATGGGCTCGATATCGAGGAGTTGTCCAACAGTGATCCCGATCGATTCAGCCTGCGTAATATGCTCCTCGGTTATTACCACATTGCCCAGCCCAGGAACGTTAACGGTTTGCCCACAATAATATTGGGGGCGCCTACTCTCATGTGTTGTTGGCACAACAAGCGGGGGGGGTTGATTGCGCCGCCTGTTCTCCCAGCTGGGGAACGGTTTTACCGCATTTTTTGCCAGCTGATTTGCTCGAGCTCGAGCTCTCCTATTTCTGTAGACGTGCTCGATTTAACTTCCAGAGGTGGCGCTCTTAGTTTGTGTCAACAGGCTTGGGCGCTGGTGGTCTAGCCATATGAATGAAGTGGTCAATCTTTTCCACAGGCACTTTCTCCCATGGCGGCGGTGGCGGTTTCGGTGCAAAATGGGCTTCCACCTCGGCCTTCGATATGGCTACGTTTTCCTCCTCAGACTTGTCGTAAGGCCTCTGCGGAAGAGGCGCGAGGCTTGGACCATATTGAAATCGCTTGCCTCCGCCTGTACCTGCAGTACTACCTCAACTTGTACCGCTACGCACCATAGCTGAGGCGGCTCTCTTCCGTGATTGCTGAGGCGGTGAAGACGGCTGACGTGGCTGAGTAGGAGGAGGAGGAGTGGCCTGAAACTGTGCCGGACTTGGAGGAGGAGTGGCCTGAAGCTGTGCTAGACTTGGAGGAGGAGTGGCCTGACGCTTTGGTGGACTTGGAGGAGCGGGAGTCTGCTGACTCGGTGGCAGACTGCGATGAGGAGTTGGATGACACGGTGTCAGTGGCCTTCGAAAGATGATGCAATCCTTTCTCCATAGGATGATACGATGGTTGGCCTCTCCTAGTGTGTGCTCATCGTCACCTCCAGGAATGTCAAGCTCTAGCCCTGAATATTGGTCCACCACCTCATCAACCAAGACACGAGCATAGCCCGATGGAATCGGGTTGCAATGGAAGGTTGCCTCGGGGGGATTTGTAAAAGCAAGGGCGTCCGCCACCTTCATGGATATGTTCTTCATTTTGAAGTGTAGCTCGCAGTTAGTGTTCTCCATGATGTCATCCACTGGGTAGCTATCCAGCAATGCGTCGCCCGGGGCGGAACCCACGCTGCTTCTCGGCATGGATGGGACGGTGCTATCCATTGTTGGATCATCCGCTAGCTGCTGAGACCCCCTTTGTTGGCTAAGTGAGTCGATTAGCTCCTGCTGCCGCTGGAATTTGATTGCCAAGTCCGCGTGCGCTGATTCTAGGCCTTGAAGGCGTTCATAGTATAGCTTCCTCTGCTCCTCCTCCATCTTCCTCTTCTTCTCCTCCGCAATCTTCCTTCTCGCACGGGTTCTGTAGTCGGTGTTCCAGTCCGAAAACCCCTCATACCACGGAATAGCGCCCATGCCTCGTGTTCTTCCCGGGTGTTCAGGATTTCCCAGGGCACGCGTAAGCTCGTCGTTCTCTCTATTGGGCTCGAACAACCCGGATCGAGCCTCTTCTATTGCAACAAGTAGCTTATCTTCGGCTCCGTCCAGACATGCCTTCATGGAAACTTTGCCTGTCTTCAGGTCCAACTCCCCCCCATGCGCATAGAACCAAGTCCTGCACCTGGGGGGCCAGCTCAATGTTTCTGGAGTGACGCCTGCATCCAGCATCTCTTTCTCAGACTTATCCCACTTAGGCATTCCCACCACATAGCCACCTGGCCCCAGCTTATGGAACTTATCCTTTTTTGCGGCATTGGCCTTGTTTATTCTCGACCGTTCGTTAGATAATTCCGAATCCTTGAATTTCACGAAATTGTCCCAATGAGCACTTTGATTTTCTAGTGTTCCCTCGAATACTGGAGTCTTCCTTCCTCCGTTGACATACTTGGCCCATTCATGAATCTTGTGGTTCTTGAATGCGACCGCCATCTTCCTAAGAGCAGTGTCCTTGACTTTCTCCACATGTGCTTTTGTGAAATGATCTGGTAGGGTGAAATGTTCCATGAGCATTTCCCAAAGCAACTGTTTTTGTCTGTCGTCGACAAAAGTAACTCCTAGACATGGCTTTGATGGCTCTCTCCATTCTTGAAGGGAGATCGGGAGTTGGTCCTTCACAAGAACTCCGCACTGACGAACGAACTTGTCTGCAATCTTCTTAGGCACGAATGGTTCGCCATTAGGTCTGATTGCCTCGATATTGTACTTTATGCCCTCCTTCAACTTTTTGTTCAGGCCTCGTTTCGTCCTGTTGCCTGAAGATTTGCTCGATCCGGATGGCTGAAAGAAGAAAGATCGATTCGTTAATATATCTTCAAGTCATTTAAAACATGTAATGATCACTAGATGCCTGCTTATATAAATATATATACCTCACCGGTCTTTTTTGTTACAAGATCAACATTTTCTTCGTCATGTTCATAGTTCACGAATTCATCAATTCGGTCGTCGCGATCGAATAACATATCACCCTCCCCGGTGTTGTTTAGATATTCGGAGCCGTCATAATCTTCTTCATTCTGATCATCATCTGGCCCGCGAGGATTGCGTATGATATTGAACAGGGCCTCTTCTCCCTCTCTGCCGGTATTGTCCGCCATAGGTTTTGTTTAACTAATCCAAAAGAAATATATTCAAATTACAATGCATGGATGCAATCAATTAATAAGGAAAAACTGAATCAATCATAGTACATAATAAGCATCATCGAATATAATATCTCGATTACGTCGTCTCGAATAATAGATATAATCTTGAATACATCGTCTCGAATAATAGATATAATCTCGAATACATCGTCTCGAATAATAGATATAATCTCGAATGCATCATCTCGAATAATATATAATCTCGAATACATCGTCTCGAATATTATATATCGAGTACATCACTGGCTAGGTAGCTAATAAAGATCGAATACTACAGAAGAATCTAGGACACTCGCGGTTCCTGCGGCGCGGGTGGTGGACACCCAAAGAGAAGGAACCCTCATAGGATCATAGCTGAAGTGAGATCCCTGAAGAAACTGCCGCCCTCTAACGCAACCATGTAGCGATGGACGTGCTCGTCCTCCTCCCTGACATGGCGACGTACCACCTCCGGCGGGGCCGGCTCCCTCCGCACCGAAACTGGCCCACGCGAACGCCACCAAACGAGATCAGGGTCGACGACGGGACCCGGGGCCGGGTTCCTCATCAAGCGGTGCGCCCCTCCAGGTAGCACCTCCCAGTGCCAGCCCGGCGGAGCCCAGTCCCGGACATGGGTCAGCCGGACGTCGTCGCGGACGGGTCGACGGCGAGGATGCGGGCCGGGCATCGCCGAGAACAAATACTAGCTATATGCCCGCAAAAAGTAACATTTTTTTAATGATTGGATTTTGATAACTAAAATTTCTAACATTTCTATATAACTAACATTCCTATAACATTTCTAACAATGCTATATAACTAACATTTCTATAACATTTCTAATATTTCTATAACTAAAAAACAGAAAAAAAATTATAACATTTCTATATATAACTAACATTTGTATAACATTTCTAATATTTCTATAACTAAAAAAAGAAAAATTTCTAACTATTTCTATAACTAAAAAACAGAAAAATTTCTAACAATTCTAACATTTCTATAACACTTATAACAATGCTATATAACTAACTATTTCTATAACTAAAAAATAAAAATTTCTAACAATGCTATATGTGTGTGTGTGTGCTCACCGGCGAGGCGAGAGGCGACGGGCGCGGCGACAACGGGGATGGCGACGACGGGGACAGGGACGGGGCGGCGACGACGGGGACGGGTCGGGGCGCGCGGCGACGACGGGGACGGGGCGGCGATGACGGGGACGGGGACGACGCGGGACGGGTCGGGACGGCGCGGCGGTGACGACGGGGACGACGGGGACGGGGGCGGCGACGAGGGTTATGGAGACGGGGGCGGCGGGCGACGGGGCAGAGGAGAAGAAAAGAGGAGAAACTGAAATTTTTGAAGTGTTTAGTTATATAGGATGGACCTTTAGTACCGGTTGGAGCCACCAACCGGTACTAAAGGCCTGTTTTGGCCAGGCCAAGCGGCGGGAACCGCACCCCCTTTAGTGCCGGGTGGTGGCTCCAACCGGTACTAAAGGCCCCCTTTAGTACCGGTTGGTGCTACCACCCGACACTAAAGGGGGTGCGCTGGCGCAGGTGCGGTGCGAAATGTTTAGTCCCACCTCGCTAGCCGAGGGGCGTCCGCACTGGTTTATAAGCCCCAGTGCGGTAGCTCCCTCGAGCTCCTCTCAAAGCAGGCCTACTGGGCCTAAATGTTCGTGGACCTACTGGGCCTTTGCGGGCCTGCATCCTGGCCCAACAACAGGTTGGGTTTCTAGTCGTATGCAGGCCGCTGTGGCGCAGTAGGTGGGCTTTTTTCTTCTTTTTTTTGCTTTATCTATTTTTGTTTGAGTTGTTTTTTTGCTGTATTTAGAGTTTCTTTGTGAATATTTTTGCTTTAGGTGCAAAAAATTACAAACTTTCTGTTAGTACCGGTAGTTTACAAATTTGAATAGTTTAAATTTTGATTTATTTGAAATTTGTGTGAATCACTAGTTTGTGAATAACTTAACTTTGAGAATAGATTTTTCAGTGATTCTTTTTTCTTATGATTAATATTAGTGTGTTTTATCATTATATTCAATTTGGTAATACTTAGGTTATTTAAAAAATGAAATGCCTTTTGTAACAGATGAGTTTTCGTCCGAAACCCTGATACTTCGAAAGAGATTGTCTATTTAGTACACCAAGTGCATCTAGTTTTTGCAGTAACCCTCTCTACTTTTTTGCACATGCTATGTGGGTGAAATTATGATACCATGCCAACTTTCAACCTTTTCTGAGTTCATTTGAAATGCTTTTCAATTTCAGGGTCATTTAGCTTAAAAAATCAGTAAAGGCATGAAAGAATTTGTTTGCACATAAAATTTCTTCGCTTTTCAAATGCCAAAACACATAACTACCCTAACTATTACAGAGATTCCCTCCTGGGTGTGAAACACAGAAGAAAGTGATGATAGTGAAGCCAATCACATCCCAGATCTTTGGGTGTGAAACTTTTTCTTCGCGTGTGTCCCTTTGCGCCATAACCATGGAAAATCTTCATCATTTAACGGGATGCTCGGGTCAATATTCACTGTGAATGGAGCAATTTCATCAAACTTTTCATAATCTTCTGACATGTCTGTCTTGTCATCCACTCCCACGATGTTTCTCTTCCCAGAAAGAACTATGTGCCGCTTTGGCTCATCATACGATGCATTCGCTTCCTTATCTTTTCTTTTTCTTGGCTTGGTAGACATGTCCTTCACATAGAAAACCTGTGCCACATCATTGGCTAGGACGAATGGTTCGTCTGCATACGCAAGATTGTTGAGATCCACTATTGTCATTCCGTACTGCGGGTCTTCCGTTACCCCGCCTCGTGTCATATTGACCCATTTGCACCGAAACAAAGGGACCTTCAAACCACGTCGATAGTCAAGTTCCCATATGTCCTGTATATAACCATAATATGTTTCCTTTCCTGTCTTGGTTTCTGCATCAAAGCGGACACCACTCTTTTGGTTGGTGCTCTTCTTATCTTGGGCGATCGTGTAAAATGTATTACCATTTATCTCGTACCCTTTTAAAGTCATTATATTCGAAGATGGTAACTGGGACAGCAAGTACAGGTCATCTTCAATAGAGGTGTCATGCATGGTACGTGTCTGCAACCAGCTGGCGAAACTCCTGGTTTGTTCACGTGTAATCCAGTCATCAGACCGCTCTGGGTGTTTGGAGCGTAGCAAATTCTTGTGTTCATCCATATATGGAGCCACCAAGGCGGAATTCTGTAGAACTGTGTAGTGTGCTTTAGTGAGAGAATGTCCGTCCATACATATTATTTGTTCCCCTCCTAGCGTGCCTTTTCCATCCAGTCTGCCCTTATGCCGCGATTCAGGAACACCAATCGGCTTAAGGTCAGGAATAAAGTCAATACAAAACTCAATGACCTCCCCATTTTCATGGCCCTTGGAGATGCTTCCTTATGGCCTAGCATGGTTATGAACATATTTCTTTAAGACTCCCATGAACCTCTCAAAGGGGAACATATTGTGTAGAAATACAGGACCCAAAACGTTAATCTCTTCGCATAGGTGAACTAGGACGTGCGTCATGATGTTGAAGAAGGATGGTGGGAAAACCAACTCGAAACTGACAATACATTGCACCAAATCATTCTCTAACCTTGGTATGATTTCTGGATCGATTAACTGCTGAGAGATTGCATTGAGAAATGCACATATCTTCACAATGGCTAATCGAACGTTTTCCGGTAGAAGCCCCCTCAATGAAACCGGAAGAAGTTGCGTCATAATCACGTGGCAGTCATGAGACTTTAGGTTCTGGAACTTTTTCTCTGCCATGTTTATTATTCCCTTTATATTTGACGAGAAGCCAGACAGTACCTTAATACTAAGCAGGCATTCAAAGAAGATTTCCTTCTCTTCTTTGGTAAGAGCGTAGCTTGCATGACCCTGATGTATGCCGTCTTTTCCGTGCATACGTTGCTGGTCCTCCCATGCCTCAGGTGTATCTTTTGTGTTCCCATACACGCCCAAGAAGCCAAGCAGGGTCACACAAAGATTCTTCGTCACGTGCATCACGTCGATTGCGGAGCAGACCTCTAGGTCTTTCCAATAGGGTAGGTCCCAAAATATAGATTTCTTCTTCCACATGGGTGCGCATCCATCAGCGTCATTCGGAACAGGTTGTCCACCAGGACCCTTTCCAAAGACCACCTTCAAATCCTTGACCATATCATGTACATCAGCACTAGTACGGTGGCGAGGCTTCGTCCGGTGATCCGCCTCACTGGAGAAATGCTTGCCTTTCTTTCTTATGGGATGCCTGCTGGGAAGAAATCAACGATGTCCCAGGTATACATTCTTCTTACAATTAGCCAAATATATATAGTAGGTATCATCCAAACAGTGCGTGCATGCGCGGTATCCCTTGTTTGTCTGTCCTGAAAGGTTACTAAGAGCAGGCCAATCATTGATGGTCACTAACAGCAATGCCTTTAGGTCAAATTCTTCCCCCATGTGCTCATCCCACGCACGTACACCTGTTCCATTCCACAGTTGTAAGAGTTCTTCAACTAATGGCCTTAGGTACACATCAATGTCGTTGCTGGGTTGCTTAGGGCCTTGGATGAGCACTGGCATCATAATGAACTTCCACTTCATGCACAACCAAGGAGGAAGGTTATACAAACATAGAGTCACAGGCCAGGTGCTATGGTTGCTGCTCTGCTCCCCAAAAGGATTAATGCCATCTGCGCTTAGACCAAACCATACATTCCTTGCGTCATCTGCAAACTCCTTCCCGTACTTTCTTTCAATTTTTCTCCACTGCGACCCGTCAGCGGGTACTCTCAACTTTCCGTCTTTCTTATGGTCTTCTCTGTGCCATCGCATCGCCTTGGCATACTCTTTGTTTTGGAACAAACGTTTCAACCGTGGTATTATAGGAGCATACCACATCACCTTGGCAGGAATCTTCTTCCTGGGGCGCTCGCCCTCGACATCACCAGGGTCATCGTGGCTGATCTTATAGCGCAATGCACCGCATACCGGGCAAGCGTTCAAATCCTTGTACTCACGGCGGTAGAGGATGCAATCATTAGGGCATGCATGTATCTTTTGCACCTCTAACCCTAGAGGGCAGACAACCTTCTTTGCTTGGTACGTACTCTCGGGCAATTCGTTGTCCTTTGGAAGCATATCCTTTATCATTACCAGCAACTTTCCAAATCCCTTGTCAGATACACCATTCTCTGCCTTCCATTGCAGCAATTCCAGTGTGGTGCCCAGCTTTTTCTTGTCACCTTCGCAATTCGGGTACAACAATTTTTTGTGATCCTCTAACATGCGCTGCAACTTCTTCTTCTCCAAATCACTTGCGCAGTTTCTCTTTGCATCGGCAATGGCCCGACCTAGATCATCAACGGGCTCATCCGATGCCTGTTCTTCAGCTTCTTCCCGCATTGCCGGCTCAGCTTCTTCCCGCATTACCGGCTCAGCTTTTTCCCTCATTGTTGTATCATCGTATTCAGGGAACCCATGGCTAGGATAGTTGTCGTCGTCTTCTTCTTCTTCATTGTCTTCCATCATAACCCCTCTTTCTCCATGCTTGGTCCAAACATTATAGTGGGGCATGAAACCAGACTCAAACAGGTGGACGTGAATGGTTCTTGACGTAGAGTAATTGCGACCATTCTTACAGCCAGCACATGGACAATGCATAAAACCATCCGCTCGCTTGTTTGCCTCAGCCGCAAGCAGAAAAGTACGCACGCCATTAATGAACTCGGGAGAGCATCGGTCATTGTACATCCATTGTCGGCTCATCTTCAATACACAGCACCGAAAACATCAAATTAATACAATACATAAAGTTCATACATAAAGAGCATACAACACTTCAATGCAACAAACAAATAACTCTCTAGCTAAAGAATTTAACTGCAACAACAAATGCGATCAAGATCGCAACTAAGGTAACAATTGATCCAACATCATAATGATACCAAGCCTCACTATGAATGGCATATTTTCTAATCTTTCTAATCTTCAAGCGCATTTTCTCCATCTTAATCTTGTGATCATCGACGACATCGGCATCATGCAACTCCAATTCCATCTTCTCCCCCTCAATTGTTTTCAATTTTTCCTTCAAATCCTTGTTTTCTCTTTCAACTAAATTTAACCTCTCGACAATAGGGTCGGTTGGAATTTCGGGTTCAACTACCTCCTACATACAAATATCTATGTGAACTTGATGGGCATAATTTGTCATAAACACGAAATGCAATGAATAGTTTTAAAAGAGAATATACCACATCCGAATCATAACCCGGACGAGGGCCGACGGGGACGGATATCAAAACCATGGCACTATGCATAACAAACAACGTATGGGTAAGATAATTATACGAGTAACTATATATCCAAATCACACAAACATCATTTTTTATATAAAACTTCATGAACAAGAGGCTCACCACAAGGTGGTGCCGGCGACGGGACGTTGCGAGCGATCAACAGTGGTTACGACGAAGATTTAGAAGGTACTAAGTAAACCACACCTACATATGCAAAACTAAGTGTTATTTTTGACCTCAAATTGCATATAAATCAAATACTAGCACATATATATATAATTCCTCCCAAATTACTAAACTCAAAAATCAATCACTATAAAAAGCATTGCACGAGCTAATCTAGCAATGCGAGATGAAAGGAAAGAGTTGCTAACCTTTGTGATCATTTGAATGGATGGGGGCCTTCAAATCTTGGGAAAAATGTGTGATGAGCTTGAGAGGAAGAGGGGAAAGAACAGAGAGGAGAGGGGAAAGGGGAAGAACAGAGCGAGCTCGGGTGGATGAAGGGTCTATGTAGGACGACCTTTAGTACCGGGTCATACCGGTACTAAAGGTGCTGGAGGGGCCCCGGACTGACAACATCCTGCCACCACTCACTTTAGTACCGGTTCGTGGCACGAACCGGTGCTAAAGGTTCGCCACTAACCGGTACTAATGAGAGCGGCCCGGCTAGCCGTTGGAACCGGCACTAATGTACACATTAGTGCCGTCTCAAATTCAAACCGGCACTAATGTGCATCACGTTTGACCCTTTTTCTACTAGTGCACGTCTTTCAATTCTTCTCCCAGTTTGGTGTTTGAATCCTGGAACTTCTTTTTCTCCTGAACGACTTTTGTTAACACACAATCGCCCGCTGCTAGCAGTTTTTTGCCTCGGTGTTCTTTGCCTCGAACGGCGTCCAGCTGCTCCCGCAGTTGGTCTAACAATCCAATACAACGATAAGTAACCAGATTAGCATTATTAGTATACAATTATGATTTCTCGATGGAGGGAAACATTACCGGGGGATGCCTTCTTGGACTTCTCCAGTTCGGCATTGGCAACAGACAGCTGGCGCTGACACTTTTCTAGTTCCTGAGTTAACATGGTGTTCTTCTCTGTAAGCACTTGGTTGTACATTGATCCTTAAATCAGTTGTTTCAACTACTTTAAGTCTGGGGGGCTACTGGTATATGGTTATCATAGTCAAACAAAACAAACTTGCATGCACATCTTTTAAATGTTGTTTTGTGGCTCTATTAAGCCCATCTCGAGCAGCTTGGATATACGCATCGGCAGAGTTGAAGGAGTTAAATGACTCTTCTGAAAAGCCAGGGTCTTGTGTAATGGCCTTGCGGCGCTGATGATTCATGGTGCTCTCCACTTCCGAGTTGGTCACGGATATATCATCCGAATCCTCCGCAGGCGGACAGTCCGTCGTCACCCCCACTTCAGCCCCTTTCTTCATGGCAGGATTTGAATCCTGGCTACGAGAAGTATGACCGGCCGGACCCCCGGATATAGTCCGGCACACCTTTCTCCTGATAAAGGGTAAACGGAAAAGTTAAAGTAAGACGTGACTGCCAAGGTGCATACTTGCGAATTCATACCTCTTCGATGGAGGCTCGGCCGTATCTTTCTTTGCCTTCCTCTTGGAAGGCTTGCCTGGTATGGGGGACGCTCTCTTTAGAGACGCTCCCAGGGCAGCATGACCCGCTGAACTCTTCCCCCTCTAAGCACAGGACAGTGCAGTGGGTAGGGAGGAATGAGAAAAACTCTTTTGGATAAGGTGTCTTCGGATTACTTATGCGTGAGGCAGGAAGGAGGCCGGGGTAATCGGTGATAATGGGTGCATATGTACCATCCTAACTCATTTGATAAAATACTCCATCCTCAAGCTCCACAAATATGTCTAGATCTTCCTCATATCTGGGGTCAAGATCCCGGTTGCGATTCTCCGGCTGAGGGGCAGGGTCATGGATCCCCTCGACAGCCTTTCGCCATTCCTGTTATGAGTATGACAAGACGATGCTTGTCAAGAATTATTCAGGGACAAGAATACAATAAGTGGAGCTGAACCTTACCCAGCTGGGAGGATTATACATGGAAAACCCGTCTCGGATTTGGAGATGGGTGAACTCCTCCTTCTCCCCTTTATACATCTCAGCAAGTATTTTGGCTAGAGCGGCAGGAGTCTTTGGGCCCTTTCGTCCATAGCGTGAGGCGTCGTCTTCTCAGTTATACTGCCACATGGGCAACCTTCTGTATTGAAGCGGCTGGACGCCCCGCGTTATCGAAATTGCCATCACCTCGGCTACTGACAATCCGGACTGGGCAAGCATCTTAATCTTGCCCAGCAGCAGGCCGATCTCTGCGCTATCCTCTTCCTCGAGGCTCCGAGGACGCCAGCTATGGCGTTTCTTCGGCGGAGCGTTTGAAAACTCAGGGAGGCCCATGCGGACAGGGTCGGGTAGAGCAACATCGTTGATGTAGAACCATTCGGACGGCCACTCTTCGGGAGCTTTCTTCGGCGTGCCAGACAGGTATCCAGTCCCGGTGATGCGCCACTCTTCGGCTCCTCTCACTTCGAAGATTGACCCACCTTGATTGTGAGGGACGAGGCAGAATAGTCTTCTCCACAAATCGAAATGGGCCTCGCAACCCAGGAATAGTTCGCATAAAGCGACATAGCCCGCGATGTGCAGAATGGAGGCCAGAGTAGAATTATGTAGCTGGAGGCCGTAGTACTCCAGAAGCCCTCGAAGGAATGGGTGAATTGGGAACCCCACGCTCCTCAGAAGATAGGGGACGAAGCACACTTGTTCTCCCGCAAACAGATTGGGGAAATCCTCCGGCTGGGTTTTTCCGTTGAAGGAGGCCAATCCTGCTCGAACAGGGACTAGATCTGCAGGAGGAAAAAGCCCTTGCGTTTGCAGCTTCGCTAATTGACTGTGGGGCACGGAGCACCTCTCCCACTCGCCCCTCTCTAGGTTGGAACGGGAAGAGGAGCTGGGAATGTTGGCCATGTTGGAATGGTTTTGCCTGGTAGTGCCTGAGGATTTTCTCCGCGTGATGTTGAAAGGATCTGAGATCTAATCTCTTTAAATAGACACTCTTTCTTACACGGCTAGGTTAATATTTGCAAAAAATACCCTGACTATCCACATTCGCCCGACACATGGAAGATGAAGTCATAAATGCACAGAAGCCAAGGGGTGCGGCGTTGAATTGAAAGACGAACACCCTACTTGGAGGACATCGCAGGAGGAACCCGCCTTGCAATGCCTAAGACAATCTGCGCGCCGAATACCTTTTCATTGAATCCTGGTTCAGGGGCTACTGAGGGAGTCCTGGATTAAGGGGTCCTTGGGCGCCCTGCCTGTTAGCCATGGGCCATACTGATGGGCTGTGAAGATACGAAGACCGAAGACTGTACTCGTGTCCGAATAGGACTCCCCTTGGCGTGGAAGGCAAGCTTGGCGACCAGATATATAGATTTCCTTCTTTGTAACCGGCCTTGTGTAACCCTAGATCTTCCCGGTGTCCATATAAACCGGAGGACTTAGTCTGGTTGGCACACTCATTATCATAGCCATACAAGCTAGACCTCTAGGGTTTAGCCATTATGATCTCGATGTAGATCAAATCTTGTAATACTCATACTCATCAATATGAATCAAGCAGGATGTAGGGTATTACCTCCATAGAGAGGGCCCGAACATGGGTAAACATTGTGTCCCTTGTCTCCTGTTACCATCGACCTTAGACACGCAGTTCGGGACCCCCTACCCGAGATCCGCCGCTTTTGACACCGACACCTGCCTCTTCAGCCCGTCACGCTCCGCCCCCAGCTCGTTCACCTTGCCGGCATGGGCCTGGGCCTGTGCATTGAGGGCCTCCTCATGCCTCTACTCCAGTTCCTGGGTCCGCTGCACGACGAGCTCCTGGACCTCCTCGTCCTTGCCGCGGAGTGCCGCGGCGAGCTTCTCCTCGCGAGCGGCAAGGTCCTCCTCCTGGGAGTTCAGCTCGGCCTGGTGCTAGAGCCGAGCGGCCTCCTCCTTGGCAGCCTGTCGACTCGCCGTCTCCTGGGCCTTCTCGATGCCGGCCTGCTTCATGAAAAGCTACAGCTTATGCTCGGCCAGCTGGTCCTGGGCGGCCTTGAATTCCTCACAGGCCTGGCGGAACCAAGCATGCGCCTCGGCAACGCGCCCTTCGAGGTCCGCCTCCGCCTTGTCCAGCACTGCCATCCTGGACTTGGCCTTGTCCAGGCGGGCACGGTGAAGCGCCTAAAGCTTGTGGAAGCTGGCTCTCATGCTCTGGAGGAGCCACTCTTCCTGGGAACCGCCGCCGCCGATGCTCGGTCCATCGATGACCTCAAGCCCGGTGCCGCCAAGCACCTCATCATCGAACACCTCCCCCTCGGCGGGCGCCCTGGTGCTCGCCGTCCATCGGAGGCTCGTCGGCCACCTTCAGATATTTGCCCGAGCCAGAAGCGAAGGAGGAGGAAGTCTGGTCGTCGACCACCTCTTCCTCGGCAGTGGCCTTGCTGGCCTCCCCGGCAGGCCCCTTGCTGGCCTCCTCGGCAGCGGCCTCACAGGGCTCCCCGGCAGGCCCCTCAGCAGCGTCCCCAGCAACGTCCTTGGCGGTGTCCTCATCGGCGATCTCGTCGGCCTCGGCCGCGGCCTCTCTGGTGACATCTCCGATGACGGTGTCCACGTCCTCCCGGTCCGCCGAGGAAGGATCTGGGTACCGAGAAGGAGGATGAGGCGAAGCCAAGATCAAAATTTGAAAGAAGAAAAACGAGTGGGAACGGGAGGCAAACAACTCACTTGTGCCAAGCTGGGACGAAGTGGCCCCCTCCCCACCAACATTCAGTGCCGGGACGGAGCTACCGGCACCCAGGGCCTCCTCCTCCATGAGCATGGGCTCGGTGCTTGGCGCCCTTGCCGGGGACCCCCCCTCGTGGTGGCGTGGTCGATGGGGGTGGCGTGTTGAGGGTGGCCCTCAGTGGCTCCTCTTGCTGCCATTCTCCTCCTGCAACCATGGCAAGATCGACACCAAGAAATCATGCCCCAGCATACGTCAGGCGTACTCGAGGTGCCCGCCGAGGGCTGCCCACCCGTCGAGGCCTTGGCCCTCTTCGCCACCCTCTGGGCCAATGTCTCCCTATCCCTGCGAAGATGAAGACAAGTCAAGGAAAGTGGCACGGTCCGAGGGGACGAAGATGACAAAAGATGAGACACTTACTCATTCTCCGCCTCTTCTTCCATGACATTCCTCTTCCTCCTCGGGCTAAGAGACCCGAGGTCGAAGAAGACTTCCGTGTCATCACCTGCGGGAGGAGGGGAAGCAGGTGGAGTTGGGGGACACTTGTTCGGAGAAGGGGAAGCTGCTTTCTTCTTCACCACTGCAGCCTTCACCGCCTTTCCCGCTGCAGCGGCCCTCGTTTGACGCATGGACGCCTCCGGAGGTTGTTGCGGTCGTGCCGGGGCGGACCGTGTCAGGACCCCGATTCTAAGTCACATCGATCTAGCCTGTAACACCTCATATCACTTTGCGGCCTCACGCACGGTATTCCCACGGGTGTCACCTTACCATGGCCCGGGACAGTTTGCGCCTTTTGGCTCACGTGTATGATAGTGTCGCTAGCATCCATATGACACAGAACCCGAGCCGACATGACTAGTCGTGAACCCAAAGTGGCACTAACTTACGGGGACAGGCATACATGAATCAACATCGAGCATGTCGGTCAGCAGCGTGCGAATCCGGGATGTAGCACTGGGCTAACAAAGACTCCGGTGAACCGGGCTATAGCAGGCTAGGCAGGACTCCAGATGTCATCGCGTGACATTTCCCCGAAGGGACAGACATAGGAATGAAGTGAATCACATCCCGGCCAGTCAAGTGTTCCAGAGCAGTAGTGCTGGGCTAGCAGGACTTCGGTGAACTGGGTTGTAGCGGACTACTATGGCTCATGGAAGCACAATACTACATTTCCCCATAAGAGAGGCTACCAAGGATGAACAACTAGGTTGTTGGATCCCACACATACCAAGCATTTCAATCATACACACAATATGCTCGATATGTGTAAATACAACATGGCATCACAACATAACTGTACAACTCAAGGTATTTATTCATTAGGCTTCGAGGAGCGAGATATTACAAACATTGGTCTCATGACCCAACATTCAGAGCATACAAGTCAAGACACACGTGGAACCTTAACATGTCTGAGTACAGACATCTACAAATGAAAAAGGCTGAGAAGCCTGACTATCTACAAGATCCTATTGAGGGCACAAGATCGTAGCTGAGGTATCAAGCTAAACGTCGAAGTCCACACGAAACTACTAGCGAGACTGACGTCTCTCTGCAAAACATAAAATAGTCAAATGTGAGTACAAATGTACCCAGCAAGACATACATCAAAACTAACTACATATGCATCGGTATCAACAAAGGGGGTGGTGGAGTTTAACTGCAGCAAGCCAGCTTTGACTTAGTGGCTAACCTAAACTACGACTGCAAATAACTCTTTTGAGGTGGCGCACACGAGTCCACAAATTCACCATACCAATACACCACTATGGATCCACTCCCGTCTCGCTGCGAGAACACCATCCATAGCACTCACACTTATCTTGCGTATTTTAGAGTATCCACTTTCACTTGTCTATGAACTATGCAAGGGGTCCAAGTTTCCATATCCGAGGAATCCGGCTATTCGAATAGATAGTGATAACCCAACAAGGGTGTACTTCTTCACACACGCTCTCGCCACTTATCGCCCTGTACACGTCATGTACCTTGGCAACCTTCAAGCGGAAGCTGGACGAGGGTGTCGGCCACGACCAGACTAACCACCCAAGTCTCTCGTCCAGGTTTATTGCCTATTCGGGTTCCATCCGCAAGGAGATCCGGCTGGGGTGTCGCTCACGGCCCCAAATGATATGTGCATGGTTCCCAAGCCCACCATCCGGGTGCCACTTGGTACACCGTGCCACTGTGCCTAGTTTGTCCCAAGCCCACCTGTACCGGGTGCCACTTGGTAGACTACTAACACTACCTACAGACACCAGAAACTAGTTGCAACTCCTGGACAGAGATCGAGTTGATTAATAAGCCGAGAGGTGCCAAGTTACCGGAACCCAATGTGTGGTAGTAACTTTTCATGGATCAAAAACACATAACTCAGTTCCTGAGAACGGCTGCAATGAGACAACCCACCATGTACACCTACATGGCCTCTCACCGCTACCTTTACCAAATCGTGTTCACACACTTAGCTCTTAGCGGTAGGACATGTTCACCATGTTCCAATTCATTCCCGATGAATCAGACCTGACTCAACTCTAAGCAGTAGCAGGCATGACAACAAGCATGAATGAGTAGGCACATCAAGGCTCAAACAACTCCTACTCATGCTAGTGGGTTTCAGCTATTTACTGTGGCAATGACAGGTCATGCAGAGGAAAGGGGTTCAACTACCGCAGCATGTAACAGTTGAATCGTTGTTGTCCTAATGCTGTAAACAGAGCAAGAGTGAGAGAGTGGGATTGTATCGGAATGAACAAGGGAGTTTTGCTTGCCTGGCACTTCTAAAGATATAATTGGGTCTTCATCAGTGTCAACGATCACAACGTTGGTACAACGTCTATCGAGAGGGGACAACCACCGGCAACAGAGAAGGAACACAATCAATGCAATGCACAACATGATGCATGATAATGACATGGCAATATGTTGTTGATTGAGCTAATGCGACTAGCAACACAATTAAATGAAGTTGGTTTGAACCCAAAGTTCAAATTCAAACTCCACATGTGGTTATTTAAATACCATTCATTTGATTTGTCCTAAACAGTGGCCTTAAGTTGTTCTAACATACATGAAAATGGTACAGATGGATAGATTCGATTTTCTAATAATTTTTCATATATAATTTATTTAATTCTGAGCGACGGTTGATTTTATATGATTTTTTGAAGTTTGTAACAATTTCTAGAATTTTTTGAATAAGTTTAAATCGAGAAAATTCTTTACTGCGTCAGCATGATGTCAGCAGGTAAACAGACCCGGTCAGGTCAAACCTGACGTGTGGGTCCTGCATGTCGGTCTCACAGTGACTAAACCAGTTTAATTAAACGTAAACTAATAAGTTAATCAGGGGCCGGGCCCCACATGTCATTGACCCATAGGGTCAATTAGGTTAGTGCTAATTAGTGGTTAGGCCTAATTAAGCTAGAGCCACGTCAGCATCGCCGGACCTACGTCGGCGATGAACAAACCAACGGTGAGAGCTCGTCGGACTCGCGTTAGGGACGGCAGTTCATCGTGCTACTGGCACCAGGGAGGTCCTCTCGCTTGTCCGCATCCAAAGGACCAGACGGGAGGCTGCGGGGTGGCCGGAACCAATGTCGGCGACGAGGTTTAGCGGCGGCCGAGCTCGGGCTCGAGCGGGTGCAGGGTTTCAGTGTCAGCTAGAGCAAACGGCACGGCGCATTCGCTTCCCGGGACGTAATGAGCATGTTGGTGGTGCTGGGGCGAGCGGGAGAGCGCAGGAGCATCAAGCTCGTCGGCCATGGCAGCGGCCGGAGTTCGGCCAAGGCGGGGCTATGGCCTAGAGGTCAAACGCGACCAGGGAAGAAGGGGGAAACGACTCGGGGGCTCACCGCGAGTTCGTAGGGAGGGTAAGTGGGCTCGGGGACGTCCTGTCAGCGGCGAATTCGGCGACGGTGTTCGGTGGCCAAGACGGTGAGGAAGATGACGATGGTGGCGACGCTGCAGGGCATCCGGGGCACGTTCTTCGGCTTGGAGATTCATGGCGTTGAGGCAGAGCTAGTGGACGCAGCCACGGGGCATGGGGCGGCGGTGGACGCGGCGCTACACGTTCACGGGACGGCGGTCGGCAGCTACGCTCGGACGCGAGCGGGGAGAGAGCAGAGGGGGAGCCAGAGAGTGAGGGGGAAGTGACGGGAGGCGTCGGGCATCTCCGGGCGCGGATCAGGTCGAGGGAGGCAAGCAAGAGGTGGCCGGGAACGCACGCGCGTGCGCCACGCTTCCCCTCTGCCTACTAGTAGGAGGAAGAAGATGGCTCTGCCCTCGGTGGGCTGGGCCGCTACAGTCCCAGAACAGGTAGGTCGGCCCAGGTATCTCTCTCTCTCTCTTTTATTTCTGTTTTCTATTTTTTTCTCTATTTTGATTTAGTTTTAAAACTAAACCATTTTTGTTGCTTTTGCAAATTATTGTATGGACTAGAGATATTACTCTAGAGCCCCACAATAATTTCCAAAATTATTGGACATGTATTTCTTTTATAACAGAAATAAAGCCAATTCAAATACATTATGGTTTAATTCAAAATGCCCAAATTAATTACCCTTAATGCCCTAAAATATTGGTTTGGATTTTTACCTCTTGCCAATATTTTCAGGGATTAAAGTGAACATTTCCTTAGGCTCATTTGAAGAAATTTTTAACTTGCTCATTTTTAAAAGATTTCTGAAGCTTTGGGAATTCCCTCAATTCTGTTTTCCTTTGAATTTAAACATGATGCAACAGCCAAGATAGACCAAGGCCAAGGTAAAGCTAGGGATGTGACAACTCACCCCCACTAAAGAAGAATCTCGTCCCGAGATTCAAGCGTGGGTAAAAAGAAGAGGGGACTCGAACTATCACAATCACTACAAAAAAAATACACTTCCGTGATGATACGTGTTTGTCACAGTAGGTCGCGTTTTCTGTCATGCATGTACATCCATGACAAATTTATGACAGAATCAAGATAGTCATACCTGTGTAGTCGTAGAAGGGTTCCATGACATTGCCAAAATTATCATCACGGAAGTGTCCACTTCCATGACGATAAATCGCGTGTAACAGAAGTGCTTTCGTCAAGGGTGACTGACACGTGGCATCCACCATAACGGAACACCGTTAAGCTATCGGGTCAGATTTTGGATCCGATAACCCATTAACAACCATGACCAATGACGATTTTCCACGTGTAAAATTCTCATTGGCTAACGGATCCACGCGTCAGCTCCGCATTGGCGCATGTGTCACTCCTCCAACAGTCGAGATGGGCCTATGATATGTTGACACGTGGACCGGCCCAAAAGTGGCCCACAAAGAGTAAATGGGCCGGCCCAACCGAAAGCCCATAAGATTTAGCGGACCATAATGGGCTGACCCAGCTAAAGGCCCACAAAATTTAGCGGACCATAATGGGCCGGCCCAGCTAAAGGCCCACACGATTTTGCAGACCATAATGGGCCGGCCCAGCTAAAGGCCCACAAGATTTTGCGGACCACGATGGGCCGGCTCAGCTAAAGGCCCACTAGATTCTGCTGACCATAATGGGCCGGCCCAATTAAAGGCCCAATGTTCTCTGTCAAATCGGCCTGTCAAGAAAGCCCTGGCCGTATTACGGCCAACAGGATTGGGATGTGGACGACGAAGAAATTCGACGCCCACCCACCACCCACTTAATAGCCATTGTCGATGACTCAACCGACATGCTCGACTTCGACTCCAAAGACATCGACGGTATGGACAACGATGTGGGAGGCGAAGAGGAACCACCGCCCACAGGGCGCTGGACGTCCACTTCATCATATGACGTATACATGGTGGACACACCAAAAGAAGACGACGACGAGGAACGGAAGGACGCACCGAAGGCTTGTTCCCTCGAGAAGCAGTCAAAGCGGCGGCGCAAGCGCCGCCCCAAATCCCGCCTCGCCAGAAATAACAATCACACAGACCCAGCGTTGGAGCAGGGAGAACCACTGCCGGACCACGGCAATACGGAGAATCAAACCGAACAAACCAATTCTATCAAAGATAATAGTCTGGACGACAAAAAGCCGGACAGGCACCCGGAGCAGCAAAATGCCCGTCAAATGCTCGTTGCCACTGCGAGGAGTCTGAAAAAGTAGAAGCAAAGGCTCAAGGCTGCGCAGGACACACTCCAAATCAGATGGAGTAAAGTACTCAACACAGCAGCGAAGTACGGCGACAATCGCCTCACCAAGAGCTACCCAAAGCGGAAGTTGCTACCTGAATTCGATGTGGAGGCCTCAGACCCCTCACAACCAAAAATCAAAAAAGCCACCTAGCCGGATAAACGACCTCACGGCCAACATAGAGCGGCAAACAATGCCACTCACAAGACAATACGCGATTCATGAGAGGGTCTGCACCAAAAGGACAGCGCAACCAGATCCATCTATGGACCACGCAAGCGCGCCCCAGCATGCGATATAACACAACAAACATCCGAACAACGCGGTACACCCAGATACAGGGGTGCCGCACACCCCCTATGTTTCCCCGAGGAGGTGCTGGATCATGAATTTCCAGAGGGATTCAAACCTGTAAACATAGAGGCATACGACGGAACAACAGACCCTGGGGCCTGGATCGAGGACTATATCCTCCACATCCATATGGCTCGAGGAGATGATCTCCACGCCATCAAGTACTTACCACTGAAACTCAAAGGGCCATCTCGTCATTGCCTTAAAGGCCTCCCCGAAAACTCCATTGGAAGCTGGCCAGAGCTCGAAGACGCTTTTCGGGCAAACTTTCAAGGGACTTATGTCCGACCTCCGGACGCAGATGATTTGAGTCATATAACTCAACAGCCCGGAGAATCAGCCCGAAAGATTTGGAACAGGTTTCTTACTAAAAAGAACCAAATTGTCGACTGTCCGGACACCGAAGCCTTGGCAGCTTTTAAGCACAGCGTCCATGACGAATGGCTTGCCCGACACCTCGGCCAAGAAAAACCGAGAACAATGGCAGCATTAACAAGCCTCGTGACCCGCTTTTGCGCAGGTGAGGACAGCTGGCTAGCCCGGTGCAGCACCAGCGACCCCAGTACATCTGAAGTTCGAGATGGAAACGGGAAATCACGGTGCAACAGCAATAACAAACGCCGGAATAAAGGAGACAACATGAAGAGCAGAGCAGTAAACGCCGGATTCAAAAGCTCTTGGCCAGGTCAGCAAAAGCCGCCCCCTAAAGGCGCCAGAGACGAACAGTCCAGCCTAAACAAAATTCTGGACCAAATATGTCAGGTCCATAGCATCCCTGGCAAACCATCCAATCATACCCACAGAGAATGTTGGGTCTTCAAGCAGTCCGGCAAGCTCAACGTCGTACACAAGGGGGAGGATACACCAAGCGAAGATGAGGATGAGCCTCTCAAGGAAGACATTGGGGAACAAAAGAAATTTCCACCAGAAGTCAAAATAGTAAACGTGTTACACGTGATCAATGGAAGAAACAAAACGGCACTCCCAGAAAAATACGCCCAAAGGCCTATCACCGCGGAGTCCTGCCGCTGGTCGTGTCAACAGATCACTTTCGACCATCGTGATTACTCAGCAATATCCGGCGTGCAGGATGGGCTGCCCTGGTATTAGACCCAATAATTGACGGATACCAATTCACACGAGTCTTGATGGATAGTGGCAGCAGTCTAGACCTGATATACCAGGATACAATCCGTGAAATGGGGATAGAACCAACAAAAACTTGCCATAGCAATATTACCTTTAAAGGAGTAACGCCAGGCTCAGGGGCTCATTGCATGGGCTCCCTGCTACTAAAAGTTATATTAGGCTTCCCCGATAACTTCCATAGCGAACATTTAACCTTCCACATCGCTCCGTTCCAAAGTGGCTATCAAGCAATACTCGGACGCGAAGCTTTCACTCGCTTTAATGCAATACGACACTACGCTTCCCTCACACTCAAGATGCCCGGTCCACGTGGCATCATTATAGTGAACGGAAGTATTAAGCGATCTTTGCGCGCCGAAGAGCGTGCGGCTGCCCTGGCAGCCGCACACTGAAAACGGCCTCACCAACTAAAGCATTTAGCAGGTCGTCACGACCTCATACACGGTTAGACGAGTCCGGCGCAACTATATGCAATTTATACCGGATCAATGATCACACCCCTATTACAAATACAAGGGGCTCAACGTGCGCAGACAAGTGGCAATTCCTACTCGCCTTGAATTATACATGGTTTCTTTAAAAACTATCTTTTTGCACGACAACTTTTTCACCTAAGCTCCTCTCTTTTACAGATAATCATCATGCTACATCCGTCCAAGTTACGGCACAACGGAGACACAGGCGCAGACGTGCAACAGGGACCCGCTCCAAGGATTCTTTTTAGATTAAGACCCTGCATAAACCTTTTTTATTGTCTCTTGTTGATACATATCCACCGAATTCTCAGCATAGTTGAGAAGGATGCTGATGTCTTGGCATGTGGCCACGTCAGAATAATGCACGTACCTGGACACAAGGGGCTTCTTACAAACGACACTATTTCGGCCCGGTTTATACCATAAAGACCGAATACCTTAGGGAGTGTTCGGCGTCGCGAGTTTGGCCTTATATGCATCAGCTCCGAATCATTGTCTTTGGTCAAATGTTGGGTTTTCCCGGCTCCTGTGTTTTGGTGCCTTACGTTCCGCTTTACCGGCTAAGGTAGCACCAGGAGAACTACTACGATTGTGCCCTGGTTCATCCGGACGAGCACCTCAGTAGAGAAAGTCGAAAACTGATTGTCATGATATAGCGTGAGACTGGTCAACCACTCGAAGACCTATCGGAATGTTAGAATTCCTCCGCCTTAACGAAGGGCCGTTTTCCGGCCAGGCATGTACGCACCCCGCGATCGGGAGAGTGCGGAGCCACCAGGGGCTATCTAGTAGCCCCACTGTCAAACTCCCATGGCTAAGTGAAAGTCTTAAAGCATTATAGTCTGGTTTCCTCGTTCGCTGCGCTATCACCTCCTTATTAGGACCAAGACATTGGGTTAAGTGTGAACACGCGTTTTTTGCGAGCACCTCCACATTATATGCGTGGGGATTGAAGCCGACGGCTGCAGTCTTTCAGGTTATACACATGTATACATAAACGGCCGCACAGGAGGCATCATACTACTTTCAGGCAAAAGTATAAACATAGCCTTATAAAAACTTCATAAAAGCATTGTGTTTACAATGAGAATACATATCACTCAAACATAATATTCTTCGAGCACTGGGCCTCTATCAAACGAGCACCCTCGAGAACCTCCTCGAAATAATGCTCGGCTGCCACTCGGCCTATGGCCGAACCCTACGCTGCGACTACGGAAGCATCCATCTCCGCCCAGTATGCTTTATCACGGGGAAGGGCCATCCGCGAGCCTTCTATGCACGCCGACCTCTTCATCGCATTAATGCGTGGCACCGCACCAAGGAACTGCTGCACTAAGCTGAAATAGCTATCCAGCTTTTGCTTCTCCGGCCACAGCTGATCCACAACAGCCTCATGGCGAGTCCGGACAACATATTCAGTTCGGCCCATTCGGCTAGCTGGTCAGTCAATGAAAGCGGACGCTCTGGAACATTGAACTACGACCAGAACAGCTTGTCCACTTCACGATCTGTCTGACCTTGGAAGTACTTGGCAGCATCGGCAGCACTCGCCGCCAAATCCATATACGCACCTGCCGAACTCCACAACCGATCTAGAGGGGCATACCATGGATCTCCGAACATCCTCCGTAACATCAAGGGTTTCCCAGCCGCAATATCCCCGGCTTCCCGCAGCTCCTCCTTCTTCGCTCTCATAGCAGAACGGGTGTCCTTCTCCGCCGCCGTGGCCTTCTCATGGTCTGCTGCCTTTGCTTGGTTTTCCTTTTCAAGGACCCGGCAATGGTCGGCAGTGTCTTTTAATTCCACGGCCATCTTGGCCATCTTCTCTTGGCTCTCGCAATGTGCGGCCTTCTCGGCCTTCAACTCTTCGGCCGCCTTCAAAGTAGCGGCATTACTAATCCTTGCTTGTTCCTTGGCTCGGGCAAGTTCTGCCCGCAAGGCTTCCACGGAGGCAGCTCCATCTGCAATCACAACATATTAAAGATACTGGCATTATGCTGCTCTTACTATGTGGTGTTCACCAGATAATAACACTTACCCTGTGCCTCGTCAAGCCTCTTGTTAACAAGCTCAAGGTCGGCGTCTGCCGCATTCAGTTGCCATTTTAATTTGGCAAACTCACTAGTCCGGCTAGCCACCAGAGCCTCCACCACCTACACGTAAGGGCAGTCTAGTTATTTCCTGAGAATATGATCCTCTGCTCACCGCCGTTCTCGATGGCGACCAGAGTCTCAGGGGCTACTACCTACACAGGGCACACCTAACATGTGCAGTACTATCACATATTATCTTACGTACCTCAAAGCCTGTCACTAGACTCCTAAAGGCTTCATGTAATCCAGTTTTGGCAGACGAGATTCTCTCCATCACCGTACCCATCAGCACACGGTGTTCTTCTGAGATGGCCGCTCGCCCCACCAACTCCCTCAGAACGTCCGACCGCACACGAGACGGTGTCGGACTCTTTTGTCTGCTCTCCTCGGGAGCCGGACGCTGGGGACTTCGGGGGTCTATGGGATTATCTTCTGGCCTCACCGGATTCGGAGAGGCCCTCCGTGACGACACTTCGGGGTCGCCCGCTTCTGGAGCAGAGGAGTCCGAGGGAGGCGTTTTGCTCTCCATCATCTCTAGAGGAAGATCCCCCGAAGACGAGCTCATCTAAGAGGGTCTAAGGCCCGAACTGCAAGATATATGCGGTGGTTATTTTCTCAGAAGAAAGATAGCATACCTTAAAGTATTTTGGGATCACTTATGACTCGTTGGAGGGCAGATCCCCCCGCGGACTGTGTGCGGCAGCAGCACTCCCCAAGGCAGGACCCTCCGTGGAGATTTCTTCTCCCGTTTGGAGGCTTCGGCTTCCGTATCCTCGGAAGCAGTCCTTTTCCTCCCCCGGTTGTCCTCCTTCATGGAGACGCTCATTCCCTCGGTTGGAACGAGCAGCGACGGGGGCCCGCATCCGCCCGTATTATCCCCCCGGTATCTTCCTTCGAGGGCTCCGGGCAAGGTGCGACCTCGAGCATCTTTTCCCATACCGGATTTTCCAAACCATTGGGGAGGGGGGCCAAACATCGAATCATCTTCGCCTTCGTTAGCCAGTCCTGGTCAAAAAGCAAACTCTTAGAAACAACTTCGAATAAAAGACAGTGTGTTCAGCCAGAGGATTTCTTACTTGTTCGGCGGCGCGGTTACTGCTCAGGCCCATGTCCTTGGTAATATCCGGACACTCCACTTGAGATCCGAAGAATGACTTGTACATCTCCTCGTGCGTCAGGCCGATGAAACTTTGAATGGCACGCGGTCCCTCTAGGTTGAACTCCCACAAGCGAAGGGGCCGGCATCTGCAAGGCTGGACTTGACGAACCAGCATAAGTTGTCTTACCACAGCCAAATTAAAATCTCCCCCGAAGAGATCTCGAATGCGGCTTTGCAGTATAGGCACGTCGTTGGCTGGATCCCAGCTCAGGCCTCTACTAACCCATGACATCAGTTGTGGTGGGGGGCCCGAGCGAAAAGCGAGGGCAGCCGCCCACTTGGCACTTCGGGGAGCCGTGACATAAAACCACTCCCGTTGCCATAATTCGGACACCTCTAGAAAGGAACCTTCCGGTCATGGAGCTCCTGCCATCTTGCCTATTGATGCACCTCCGCACGCTTCCTGTTGCCCCTCGATCATCTTCGGCTTTACTTCAAAGGTCTTGAGCCACAGGCCGAAGTGAGGGGTAACGCGGAGGAAGGCCTCACACACGACAATAAATGTCGAGATGTGGAGAAAGGAGTCCGGAGCTAGATCGTGAAAATCTAGCCCGTAATAGAACATCAAACCCCTGACAAAAGGATCCAGAGTGAGGCCTAGACCTCAGAGGAAGTGGGAGACGAACACAACGTTCTCGTTGGGTTCAGGAGTAGGGACGACCTGCCCTCGAGCAGGCAGCCGATGTGAAACCTCGGCGGTCAGTTATCTGGCCTCCCTCAACTTCTTAATGTCCTCTTCCGTCATGGAGGAGGGCATCCATCGGCCTTGAAGGCTGGATCCGGACATGATTGAAGATCCGGAGCACCTAACCTGGGCTTTGGGTGTTGGACTCAAGGTGGAGGAAGGGTTCGATTGAGCATGAGAGAGAAAAAGCAAAAACCTCATCCCTTTATAAAGAGGGTGAATATCAAGCGTCCTCTCCATAGCCGTTTAGGACTTGCCTATAATCTAGGAGTCCTAGACACGGTTGGGTTACCCACGACCGCATTAATGTGAATCTCTTAATTGGGGGAACACGATCTCCGCTTCGGCAAGACGTGTCACAAAACTGCCTCGCGTTATGTGTGGAGCTGGTTAAAAGAAATGGTTCGAATAATCACCAGGCCGTGACGTAACGTCATGCTGCCAAAACAAGCCAGCAAATTAGATCTGCGAAAACGTTATTCTCTCTGCGGTGGAATGTGGAATTTATTTTGCAGGGTCGGACACTATCTTCGTATTCAACTTCTTCTGTCATGTATTCGGGGAAGGAACCCACCTTGCAATGCCGAAGACAATACTGCGCGCCGGACTCGTCGTCATTGAAGCCTGGTTCAGGGGCTACTGTGGGAGTCCTGGATTAGGGGGTCTCCGGACAGCCGGACTATCTCCATTGGCCGGATTGTTAGACTATGAAGATACAAGATTGAAGACTTCGTCTCATGTCTGGATGGGACTCTACTTGGCGTGGAAGGCAAGCTAGGCAATACGTATATGGATATCTCCTCCTTTGTAACTGACCTTGTGTAACCCTAACCCTCTCCGGTGTCTATATAAACCGAAGGGTTTTAGTCCGTAGGATAACAATCACAACATACGATCATACCATAGGCTAGCTTCTAGGGTTTAGCCTCTCTGATCTCGTGGTAGATCTACTCTTGTACTACATATATCTTCAATATCAATCACGCAGGACGTAGGGTTTTACCACCATCAAGAGGGCCCGAACCTGGGTAAAACATCGTGTCCCCTGCCTCCTGTTACGATCCGGCCTAGACGCACAGTTCGGTACCCCCTACCCGAGATTCGCCGGTTTTGACACCGACAGTGAGGGAGAAGGGGATTCAGCTAAGAGTGAAATGATGGTTGCTTCTTCCGTCAAAATTAGACCGCGGGGAGGCGGGGTTTTCTGATACGATGGCTCGTTACTGCCGCGCTACGACCGTGGTGACTCTCCGCCTGCAAACTGCCTTCTAATTTGGTGGATGGCATTTGGGCCCGCGCGCTGCATGGCCCGCATGTCGGTGAACAAAAGTATAACAGCATTCAATAGAGGGAGACGTTTCAATGACCTAGGAGGAGCCAGAAACGGTAGAGTGTCTCCACTGTACTAGCAGTAATTGTTTTTCTGGGTAGCTGTAGAGTGTCTCCATTGTACTAATAGTAATTGTTTCTCGGGTCCCAAGACAAAACAGCCCATCCACACTAGTAATCCTTGGCAGGGCAAAGGGATCTTGGGGCAGGCCTTGTTGAGGCTCGTGTAGTCTATACACATGCGCCACTTGTTGTTCTTCTTTAGCACGAGGACCGGGTTGGCGAGCCACTCTGGAAAGAAAACTTCCATAATGAAGCCGGCTGCCAGAAGCCGGGCTATCTCCTCTCCCACAATCCTGCGTTTGTCCTCTGACAGTCGGCCGAGGGGTTGTTTGACTGGCTTTGCGTCTTCTCGTACATGTAGTTTGTGCTCGGCGAATTCCTTCGGAACGCCCGGCATGTCCTTGGGGGACCATGCAAAGATGTCCCGATTCTCACGGAGGAAATCGGCGAGCTCGCCTTCCTATTTGCCGTTTAGGTTTGCCCCGATGACGGCAAACCTCTCTGGGTGCTCGGGGTCAAGAGGTATCTTCTTCGTCTCTTTGGCTGGCTGGAAAGATCCTTGAGCATCATTCTCCTTGGGATCGGGGGACAAGGCCGACTGCTTGCCGGCCATGGCCACGACTCGGTCCAACATCTTCTTTTCTTCGGCAATCACAAGGGACTCGGCCAGCCGACTGCTGGCTGCTGCGCACTTAGAGGACTTCTTGTAATCGCCGGCTATGGTGATGACGCCTTTGGTGCTCGGTATCTTCATCTTGAGGTATGCATAGTGGGGAACTGCCATGAACTTGGCCAAGGCAGGTCGGCCAAGCAATTCATGGTAAGGGCTCTCGAGGTCCACCACTTCAAACCAGATCGCTTCCCGGCGGAAATGCTCCTTGTCCCCCAAAAAGTACATCAATCTTGATCTTGCCAATGGGGGCGCAGGACAGGCCGGGTACGACGCCATGGAACGCAGTCCGAGTAGGCATGAGTTGCTTCGTCTTGACATTCAGCTTCTCCATGGTGTCACGGTACATGATGTTGATGCTGCTCCCGCCGTCTATCAGCACGCGGGAGAATCGGGCAGCGCGTCTATACGTTGCAAGGGTGGCATCCAAAACCAACGCATAAGAGCCGGGAGACGGCATCACCTCTGGGTGGTCGGTCCGGCTCCAGCTGATAGGTTTTTCTGACCAGTGCATGTGCTCGGCGGGGTTGGCAGCAACCATGCTGACTTCTTGGTGCTCTCGGCGTTTGCTGCGCCGGTCTTCGGGCTGACTTGTAAAGATGATGTAGGCGGCATGCTCGTCGGGGAACTCATCGAGCACGGCTCCGGCTACGGGCCGAGCGGCTGGCGGCTGCGAAGCCGGAGGCGGCAGACCGGCAGGCGGAGGCGGTGCGAGCCCTTCGCCTTTAGAGATTCGGCTGAGCCAGTGGCACTTCCGGGTCGTGTGGTTGGACGGCTTCGCGCCGCTGTGGAACTTGCACGGGGCGTCGAGAGTCTGCTCATAGGAGAAGGCCGGCTGCTAAGCCGGCTTGCCGCCCCTCTGCTTCTTGGGTGCGGGCAGCGCTTCGGGCTGCTCGTCTTCGACTGTGGCCACCTGCCGACTGGTGGAGGGCGGCACCGGGCCCTTGCGCTTGTGGTCGTTCTGGTGTGGGCGTCAGCCGGAGTCCCCAGCCGGCGTCTTAGGCGCCGGGCTGAGTACCTTTCCGGACGTGTCTACCCGGAGTTCGGTCTTCATCGAGGAGTCGGCGGTGGCGTACTTGTCCGCTATGATCAGAAGCTCGTCGAGGGTAGTCGGCTCGTCACAGAGGAGCTTGTGCTTGAGGAAGGTGCCTTCTCGGCACCCGACAGTGAAGTATTCTATGGATTGCACCTCGTGCACCCCTTCGCAAGAGTTGCGGAGCTCGGTCCAACGCGTGAGGTAGTCGCGAGTGGACTCAGCGGGGCCTTGTATGCACAAGGAGAGCTGTCTGGGCTTGGGAGCCCGCTTGTAGGTGCTGGTGAAGTTGCGGACGAAGGCTTCTGTGAAGTGTAGCCAGCTGTTGATGCTGTATGGCCTGAGGCTATTGAGCCAGGTCCGCGTCGTGCCCTGTAGCATGACGGGCACGTACTTCACGGCAACGCGCCTGTTGCCGTTGGATATGCTAACCGCCATGGAGTAGTCGATCAACCAATCTTCCGGCTTCACGGAGCCATTGTACTTGGGCGTGTCTCTTGGGAGCGAGAACCCTTTGGGGAAAGGCTCATCGCGGATGCGGGGGCCGAAGCAAGGCGGGCCGACATCGTCTTCTTCTTCTAGCGCCAGGGATCGCGCCAGGCGGTCGATCCGATGGCGGGCGTCGTTCTCGCCGACTCCTTCGCGGCGACCTAGCCGGCCGCTGAGAGTCGGATGCGCAACAGGCGGCGGGGTGGAATATCTCTCTCCACGGGGCCGGGGCGGAGGCAGGTTGCCCCGCCAGTCCACGGCTCGGGGTGGCCTTCTGCGTCTCACTCGATGGAGATTCGGGTTCGGCTTTTGCTGGCAGCCAGTTCTTTCTCGCCCCGCGCGCGGGTTTTATCCGTAGTCGGCGTCCGGGACGTCGGGCCGTGATCTCGGCGCGGGAGAGGGGTTTCCGCGCGGGAGTCGACTTCGTGCCGCTGCGCGGCTGCATCGATCAGCTGCTGGATGCGTCGGGTCATGTGGGGGAGTTCTTCGGCCCCAGTCCATCTAGCCCGTCTACGGCCGCCTGGGTGGCGCGCAGGTTCTCGAGTGGAGTAGCGTAGACTGGGTGGTCGACTCCTAGCGTATCAGCGACGACAGCACCGCGCTGTCTGACAACGCCGGCCCGGCTAGGCCCGCCTGGGGACGGCGTGCCAAAGGCGGCGCAATCGGCCTCGCGTCAGTGGGCCTCAGCGAGCCGTCTCATGGAAACCAACTTCCGGCCCTCCGCGAGGAGGGCAAGGCGGCGAGCTTCCAGTGCTTCAGCGTCGGCATCGGCCGGGAGGGGGATGGACAAGTCGTGGACCGCCGCGTGCGGGGCGTCGTGGGCGCTCTCGTCAGAAGCGCCGCCGTGGCCGATGACCATCACCTCCGTGGTGACAGCGTCGCATCCATCGGCCCGGGGAAGCGGGTCATTGTAGATCGCGACGTTGGTGGGGAACGTGTCGAGTGAGGCCGTGTCGGAGTCGACAGGCATCGGATCGGTGGAGCCAACCGACTCCAAGTCCACAGCAGGCTCGCCGGAGACGTGGAGCTGGCCGAGGAGGTTGACGAGGTGGTCGGTGCCCGCGTCGGAGGCGAGCTCATCAGAGATGAGAGTCTTGTCAAGGAGATCGGCGAGGCTCCTCGCCGCACAGATGTTGGTGACGCCTTGTAGCACGTCGTGGCAAGCGCGATCGGGCGTGCCGGGCTGGCTACGCTCGCGGGGGAGGAAGAGGGTTCCCGTCCAGAACAGGTCTCCGGACGGCGGTGCACCTGGCCCCACGGTGGGCGCCAAATGTCGGGTGGTAGGTGCGACATATGCCAACGGGTGGCTTATCATTGTGGGAGCCAGTAAGACGTCGCCGGTGCCTGGAAACGGGATGAGGCGAAGACATGCACGCCGGCGAATCTTACCCAGCTTCGGGGCTCTCCGTGGAGATAACACCCCTACTGCTGCTCTGCGGGGTCTCCGCATGGTCACTAGATGAACAAGTAGCTACACGGTGCTCCTTGAGCTGTTTGGCGAGAGGAGGAAGAAGGGCACTGCTTGATCTCTTCTCCTCCCTATGTGGTGTCTGAGATTAGCAGGGATTCGTCCCCCTTTGCACGGATGCCCCGGGGGGTTTATATAGGCCTGCCCCCAGGGTACAATGGTAATCCAGCTGGGCGCGGGGCCCAGCCGTCTGTGTCTACGCTCTCCAGCTTCTGCGCCGGCTGCTGGGGCCCCCCGGCTAGTGGGTCCCGCCGGCTGCCGGCTCCTTGGTAGACAGGCAGGCCCCACTGTCAGGGCCTTGTCGGCGGCTGGTTACTGTTGCTCAATCTTGGTGGCGTGGGCTTCATCGAAGTGGGCGTGGCTACAGTGCCGCCGCTCGGTGGGCGATCACTGTAGCCCCTCCGCGTCTTATCTCCTTAATGGGGCGTCTTCTTCGAGGGAGGTGGCAAGCCGGCTGTGGGGAGCCGGCTCTATCTCGGGCCGACTGGGGGAGGTCTGACCGCCTTCGGGTGTCTCTCTGCCCGAAGGGGCCCACCGCCCGTGGGCCGTACTTGTAGCCCGTCGTGGATGACATCAGGGTCAGCGTGGCAACAGTGCTGCGCCGGACGGGGCATGGCCACACGTACGGCGCACTGTGCCAGGCATGCTCCGGGATTCGGGGGTGGCAGGCTTCACTGTAGCCACGCCCCATCACATCGCCGTTATGTGGATGCAAACTTTGAGGGTATGATCTTGACCGCTTTATGGGAGTCGGCTTCTTGGAGTCGGCCTTCTCGCTGTCGGCTTCTCGGAGCCGGCCCTCCCGCGGCTTCTCTTCATGAGGGCTGAAGTCAGGCCGCCTTCCGATAGCCGGCCTGGAGACAGCCGGCAAGGGGAAGGCGGCCCTGTGTCTTGGATTCTTGAGGGCCGAATCGGCTCGTAATTTTTTCAGAAGGGCCAAGGGGAGCCGGCTAGGCTACCCATGGTTATTTACTCCGACAGTAGTCCCCGAAGCTGATCGAGCTTCGAGGCTGACAAAGGGACGAGAAGCTAGGTCAGCTTCCTATCCCGAGGGGCCGGCTTTGCTCGTGCGTGTCGTCTTCGGAAAAGCTCTGTTTCTCGTAGGCGGGAACGCGGGCCACGTGGCGAGGAAATCCTGCCAATGCACGCGCGCGACGGGACGCCGCCGCAGGCCCGGGCCCGCCACTCGCAGGCCTCGGTCCGAGCGTGGATCTTCTGCGGCCCACAACGACCGCTCGCCTTCCCGCGGCGGTTTTATTCTTCCATCAAGGCACAATAATCGTGGGACGTGGGGGAGTGGGCGCAGTTGATCCCCACGTTCCCCCATGCCGTGCCTCCTCGGCTCCGTCGCGCGGTCTATAAGTAGGAGGAGGAGGGGGAGCGACAGAGGCTCGTGCGCTCTCCCTCACTCCGCCCCTTCTCGCCCTCCTTCTTCTTCTCTTTGCCGCATCAACTCTTTGCCGCGTCGTTCCTCCGTCGCTTCGTCTTGCTCCCCGCCGCATTGCTCCCATGGCGCTGTCGAGCTCGTGGGATGGCTCCAACGTCCATGAGGACCACGTCGAGTTCCTCCGCCGGACGCGGCGTCTGCCCGGCGAGAACTTTGTGCGGGTTCGTCAAGCGCTGGCGAGGGAGATTGCGCTGGCACCGGAGGAGGGCGAGTGGGTGATCTTCTGCTCGCACTGGCTGTGCGGCTTCGGCCTCCCGGCGAGCGGATTCCTTCGAGCCTTCCTTGAGTTCTACCACCTCCAGCCGCATCACCTCACGCCCAACGCGGTGATGCTGCTGTCGGCCTTCGTCACCCTGTGCGAGGGCTTTCTTGGAGTTCTCCCCACGCTCGAGCTCTGGGGGGAGTTCTTCCAAAGCAAGCTCGGCACCGTCATCGCGGGCGTGCCCGCCCCCTGCGGAACCTTCATTGCCATGAGGCGGGCGAGCGAGAACAATCCGTTCCCGTCCATTCCGCTGATCCAGTCGGTGAAGCTTTGGCAGAAGTCTTATTTCTACGTGAAGAACGTCGCCCAGCAGGGCGACTACGTCAACCTGCCGGATTACGTAGCCGGCCTGCCGGCTGGGAGGCAGCCTTCGTGGAGCTACCGGGCCAGGTTGCTGTCTCAGGCCGGGAACACAGCCGTCTCCCGGCTTCGGGTGATGATCCAGTCGGAGGGCCTGACCGGAGCCGACTTGGTGGCCGCCTTCATGGAGCGCCGGGTTCTTCCGCTCCAAGGTCGGCCTCACATGATCTGCCAAATGAGCGGCCACTTCGACCCGTGTCGGCTGAGCACCAGGGAGATGCCTCACGCAGAGGTGTCTTACATGGTGAATTATATCTCCAACTGCAAGCTCGCCGAGGATTGGCGATACGGTAAGGAGCCGTATTCCCGCGCCAACCCTCCGCCTGCCGTAAGTTCTTTCTTCTTTTCTTCCTTTTTTGTAGCCGGCCTCATGATGGCCGACTCTTGATCAATTGGTTTGCCTTTTGCAGAATCCTCTTCTCCCGCCGACAGCCGGGGCCGTGGGGGTAGAGAGCCAGCTCCTCCCCGACCGCACGGTGGACGACGCCGACGATCCGGACCTGGGAGCGGCCGCCATGGAAGATGCCATCGTGGGGGAAGGCAATGAGGCCGGAGGCACGGGACTCGGGGCCCGCTTAGAGGACTGGCCGGATGACGACGAGGTCGAAGTCGCCCCGCAACGCCAGCCGGCGCCCGATCATCAAGGCGCGGGCTCGTCTGCCGTGCCGGCTGCCCGTGGCGGTGTGCAGAAGCGCCGGGCCGCGTCGACCTTCTTCGGCAGCCGGCCGAAAAAATCCAAGGCCTCCATGGCAGCGACCAAGTGGGATGAGGCGGCCGCGAGGGCGGCCCGCTTCCGCAAGGCGGTGAAGCAGCCGCAGGCGATCTTTGCGTAAGTCGTCGAATGTCTTGCGTATATATTTTTTGTCTTCTTCGTTCGAAACTCTTCTAAACCTTTCTTTTCTTGCCGGACAGGGCGCCGCTTTCTCTCGAGCGAGGTCCTGGCGGCTCCGTAGTCGGGCCAACTGGAGGGTCCTCAAGCTCCCGCCGTGTGGATCCCCCCGCCGATCTTAAGGAGGCCATGGAGCGGAACGCGCGGGAGGCGTAGGAGGAGCGGGAGGCGGCGGAGCGAAGGACCGCCCAGGCGACGAAGGAGCAGGCCGACGCGGCGGCCAAGGCCCGGGCGAAGGCGGCAGCCGCGGAGACGGAGGTGGAGGCCTCCCACAACCGGCCTCCGCTGCTCGTTGTTCCCCTCCGCGCCGTGGGCCCCGATGTTCTTGTGCCCCCGTCGGAGGAGGTCGACCAAGGCCCGCCGGTGATGGAGAGGCGGGAGGACCCCGTGATCTTCGTGGAGGGGGCGTCGCAGACGGCGCTGACTGGAGCGGGCCAAAGCGGCCAATCAGCTGTGGCGCCAGAGCAGCCGTCCAGGGGTGAGCCGGCGGCAGGGGCCGGCCTCGAGGTGCAGCCGGCATTGCGCCAGCACGCACGGGGCGGCGCCTCCGCGCCAGAACTGCACCGAGCAACGGGCGCCAGCCAGACGATGGAGGCCCTGGAGGCGGCCCGCGCCAGCACGTCCGAGTGGACTCCCAGCAAGGGGACGGGCGAGCTGAATGCGGCGGCCCAGGAGGTCCGGAACCGGCTTCAAGCTCAGGCCGCCTCGCTGCAGCGATACACTCAAGAGTTTCTCTCGACGCGGGCCGTCATCCGGGTGAGTCTTCTGGCCTTGGTTATTTTGTTCTTTTGGTTTCTTCCGTGGGGGCGCGTCAGCGCACCCACTGGGTGTAGTCCCCGAGTTCCGAGCCGGCTGCTGCACAGGCGGCTTGGAACTTACTAGGTTCTGACAACTTAACTTATCCTTGCTTCTTGTATAATCTTTCAGGAGTATCACAACCTCCGTGCAGCCGCCTTCAACTCCGAGGCTCAAGAGCTGGGCAGGAGAACCGAGGACCTGACCAGCAGCCGGAGTGCGTGTTTGTCTCGTTCATCTCCTGAGGGGGCGCGTCAGCGCACCCACTGGGTGTAGTCCCTGAGATTCGGGCCGACTGCTGAGCAGCCGGGTCAGATCTTCCTTGACGACTTCCCCTTATTAATTTCCTTTGTCTTCATGCTTGCAGGAGCCAATGCCGACTTGAGGGGGCAGCTGAGCAAGGCGCAGGCCGCCCTTCGCGCCAAGGAAACTGAGTACGACGCCTTGGTTCTGGAGCGTGACCGCCTGGCCAAGAAGCTGGCTGACCAGGAGGAGAGCCACAAGGCAGCCCTGAAGAAGGCACAGGACAACGAAGCCACCCTGAAGGCCGAGTTCGAGACCGAAGCGGCGGGCTGGGCTGAGACTAGGCAAGCGCTGAATGAAGGCTTCGGCCGTATTGAGGATTTGATCAACAGTAAGCCGCCTTCCTCGCTCCTTTCATGCCCCTTGCCGCCTGATTTGTGTTCTGACTTGTGCTGCTTTTTATTCTCTATGCATACTACTTTCCCGGCTACTCCATCTTCGCTACCCAAACCATCGAGGCCCATCACGAAGTGCGCCGTCAGGCGGGGGCCGACATCGCGCTGGACGCGAGTCGGACACTTGAGGAGCAATTCTTGGTGGTACAAGTGCGGCTGCAGCCGGCTCATCGTATGCTCCGCCGCCTCCAGCGCGCCGGGGCGCAGGTGTTGGCCGCCCTCAGGCCAAGCGAGACGATTCCCCGCACCCCGAGTCGGACTGCCGATTGGCTGGAAGTTGCAGTTGGCTGCTTCGAGGCTTGGAAAGCATCAGCGGCCCGGCTTGGAACTGGGCGAGCATTGGAGTTCGTCCGAGCTTGGTATCCGGGGCTGAACCTGGACCAGCTGCGCACCTGGCGGCTGGAGGCCGACGAAGAGCTGGAGGAGGTGCGGCCAGCTATCGCTCAGCGCACTTCGATGATCGCCGAGTGTACTGACATCAGCGTCTTCGCTCCTGAGATCAATGACGATGGCGTTGCCCAGCCGGAGGAGTGGTTCGGGCTGGACCCGGCAGCAGGTGAAGACTCGGCAGAGGAGATCGCCTCCAGCGATGAAGGCGAAGACGACGAAGGAGAGGAGGGCGAAGACGTTGAGCCGGCCGGTGAAGTGGCCAGCCAGCCTCAGCCTGATCATGCCTCTAGCAACGAGGCGCGTGCTAGCGCGCCCTCTGCGGGAGGCGGTGATCATGCCGAGGTTCGCCAGCCGGTCACTCCTCCAGCCGGCACTGCCGTCTCCACCGACCTGCCCGACTCGCCAGTCGCTCCCTTGGCTTAGTCTGTCGTCCTTGTTTTTTCCTGCTTGTTGCCTTTTGAAAAACTTTATTAAACTTGCGCAGTTCCACCCACTGGGGGTGTATTCGAACTTATGTTGAATGCTGGCCTTTTGAAGGTCTTTTATGTAAATATGATTGTGTGCATGTTTGGCTTCCATTTATGTATGCTTTTTATCCTTAGGCTGTTTCCTTTGCCGCCTTCCCCTTCTGGGAAGGCAAGTACTCGAGCTTTCTTAGATTGGAGCGAGGTGAATGGAAGCCGGCCGGCCGGCTACTCTGGTAGCCGGTCGGCGGTGGGAGAAAAACCGGCTTTTGTTATATTAGTCCGTTAGTCCCTAGCCGTTTTTCGTGTGGGCACCCGTTCCTGCCCTTAACTCTTGCCAGCCGGACAGCCGGTTCTTCGAACTGCGACTTTTGGCAAGAGAAGGCTTGGGATCCGGCACACTACTTGTCTGATTGCGGGTAGGACTTCTAATATAACTCCAGGCGGCCAGTCCCCGGGCCGACTAGTCGAACCCGGTGCCGGACGGAAAAAAGTGAATGCAATGACAAGGCCATAAGCATGATACTTTTCATTCATAGACAAAACATGGCAGTCCCCGAGCTCTCCTCGGGGGGCCTATTGTCTTGTATTTAGTACAAAAGTTAGCGTGATACATACTGCATTTCAACTGTAAAACCTTCGGAGGAGGTTGGCGTTCCATGGTCGTTCCGACTCCTTGCCGGAGTCATCTCTCTTTCGGGCCTTCGGCTTCTGCGCGTCAATCAGGTAGTAGGAGTCGTTGCCTAAGGCTCTGCTGATGACGAAGGGGCCCTCCCAAGGGGCCGAGAGCTTGTGCTGGCCGGCTGTTCGCTGGATCAGCCGGAGCACAAGATTGCCCTCTTGGAAGGATCTTGGCTTGACCTTCCGGCTGTGGTAGCGGCGCAGGCCCTGCTGATAGATGGCGGACCGGCTGAGGGCTAACAGCCGGCCTTCTTCCAGCAGGTCGACGTCGTCTTCTCGTGCTTCCTTGGCCTCGGCTTCCGTGTACATTGTTACCCGAGGCGAGTCGAACTCGGTGTCAGTTGGGATGACCGCCTCGGCACCATATACGAGGAAGAAAGGAGTGAAGCCGGTTGACTTGTTTGGTGTAGTGCACAGACTCCAGAGGACAGCCGGCAGCTCATCGAGCCAACAGCCGGCTGAACGCTCCAGTGGTATGATCAGTCAGGGCTTGATGCCGGAAAGGATGAGGCCGTTGGCTCGCTCGACCTGGCCGTTTGACTGCGGGTGGGCCACGGACTCTAGATCCAACCGGATGCCTTGCGTCGCGCAGAAACGTGCCAAGGCTCCCTTGGCGAAATTCGTGCCATCGTCGGTGATTATGCTGTGTGGCACGCCGTACCGAGTTGTTATATCTGCGATAAATGTCACGGCAGTCGGCCCATTCAGCTTCTTGATCGGCTTTGCCTCAATCCATTTGGTGAATTTGTCCATGGCGACAAGCAGATGTGTCATGCCGACGCGCGCCGTCTTGAATGGGCCCACCATGTCCAGTCCCCAAACGGCGAAGGGCCAAGTGAGGGGAATGGTCTTGAGTGCTGAAGCCGGCATGTGTTGCTTGGAGCTGAAGAGTTGGCACCCTTTGCGATGTTTAACTAACTCCTTGGCGTCATCCAAAGCAGTCGGCCAAAAGAAACCATGGCGGAAGGCTTTGGCGACGAGTGATCTTGAGGCCGCATGGTGGCCACATTCTCCTTGGTGGATGTCTCTGAGGATTGCGATGCCCTTCTCTTGCTCAATGCATCGCTGGAGGACTCCAGTGACACTGCGCTTGACGAGTTCTCTGTTGACGATTGTGTATGCTCGGGCTCGGCGTTGGACTTGTCTTTCCTCTACTTCGTCAGCCGGCAGATCTTGGTTTATTAGGAAGTTGAGGATGGATTGAGTCCATGACGAAGCTACGACTTCTTCTATTGCCAAAACGGCTACTGCGACCAGGGCGGGCGGGCTGGGCGGTGAAATGCTGGAGTCAGCCATCGCCTGTTGTGTTGGTGTAGTCTCCGGGCCGACTGCCGCAGTCCCCGAGCCGGGTAAGGCAGTCCCCAGGTCGGGCGTAACTACGGAAGTCCCCGAGCCGCCTGCTGATACCCCCTGGCCGACTATGGAAGTCCCCAGGTCACCTGCTTGGTTCTTTGAGCCGGCTGCGTCGGGGTCAGGCAGCACGAAGATGGAATCGGACTCTGGAGACGGCTTGATAGACGGCTTGAGGAGGCGTTGTAGAGCGACACCGGTTGGTATTGCTTGCCGAGTGGAGCCTATTCGAGCCAGGGCATCAGCTGGCTTGTTGTCGGCTCGTGGTACGTGGAGGAACTCGTATCCTTCAAAATACCCACTGATCTGCTGAATGAGGAAGCGGTAGCTTGCCATATTTGCGTCCTTGGCATCCCAGTCGCCGGATGATTGCTGGACCCATAACATAGGATCCGGCGAATGCCGAGTTCTTTGGCAAGCCGGAGCCTGTGTATGAGCGCCTCGTACTCGGCCACGTTGTTGGAGGCGGCAAAGTGAATTTGCAGTGTGTATCTGAGCTTGTCGCCTTTGGGAGAGGTGAGGATGACGCCGGCTCCCAAGCCGGTGCGCATCTTGGACCCATCGAAGTGCATGCGCCAATGAGTGGAGTCGGGAGCCGGCGGTAGGTACTGGGTCTCGGCCCAGTCAACGAGGAAGTCGGCCAATGCTTGGGACTTGATGGCGGTGCAAGGCTGGTAGAAGATCGTATAGGGGGCCAGCTCGATGGCCCATTTCGCCACCCGGCCGGATGCATCCCGGCTGCCTATGATCTCGGCCAGCGGGGCGGTACATACAACCGTGATGGGATGCTCTTGGAAGTAGGGCTTCAGCTTCTTAGCGACGAAGTACACGCCGTAGCACATCTTCTGGTAGTGCGGGTAGTTCTGCTTCGAGGTAGACAGCACCTCGCTCAAATAGTACACCGGCCTCTGGACCGGCTGGGCTAGGCCTTCTTCTGGGCGTTGGACTATGATGACGGTGCTGACCACCCAGCTGGTCGGGGCAATGTAGAGGAGCATGGGCTCTTTCTCAGTCGGCGCCGCTAGGACAGGCGGCGTGGCCAGCATCTTCTTCATCTCGTGAAAAGCTTGATCGGCTTGGTCATTCCACTCAAAGTGGTTGGTCTTCTTCATGAGGCGGTAGAGGGGAAGAGCTTTCTCTTCGAGCCGGCTGATGAAGCGGTTCAGGGAGGCCAAGCATCCGGTAAACTTCTGGGCGTCTCGAAGTTCGGTGGGAATCGCCATTCTCTCAATGGCCTTGATCTTTACTGGGTTGCATTCGATGCCGCGTTCGGAGACCAGGAAGCCTAGGAGCTGGCCGGCTGGCACTCCAAACATGCATTTCTCGGGGTTAAGCTTGATTTGGAACCAGCGTAGGTTCTCAAATGTTTCCTTGAGGTCTTCCAGCAAGGTGCCGCGCTTCTCCGTCTTCACCACAATGTCGTCTATGTAGACGTGGGCATTTCTGCCGAGTTGCTTGAGGAGGCACTTCTGCATGCAACGCTGAAAAGTGGCACCGGCATTTCTCAAGCCGAATGTCATAGTCAGGTAGCAGAAGGCTCCGAATGGCGTGATGAAGGCGGTCTTCAGGCGGTCTGCTGGATCTAACTTTATCTGGTGATACCCTGAGTAAGCATCCAAGAAACTCAACAGCTCGCATCCGGTCGTGGAGTCTATCACTTGGTCAATCCTTGGCAGGGCAAAGGGATCTTTGGGGCAGGCCTTGTTGAGGCTCGTGTAGTCTATACACATGCGCCACTTGTTGTTCTTCTTTAGCACGAGGACCAGGTTGGCGAGCCACTCTGGAAAGAAAACTTCCATAATGAAGCTGGCTGCCAGAAGCCGGGCTATCTCCTCTCCCACAATCCTGCGTTTGTCCTCCGACAGTCAGCGGAGGGGTTGTTTGACTGGCTTTGCGTCTTCTCGTACATGTAGTTTGTCTTCGGCGAATTCCTTAGGAACGCCCGGCATGTCCTTGGGGGACCATGCAAAGATGTCCCGATTCTCACAGAGGAAATCGGCGAGCTCGCCTTCCTATTTGCTGTTTAGGTTTGCCCCAATGACGGCAAACCTCTCTGGGTGCTCGGGGTCAAGAGGTATCTTCTTCGTCTCCTTGGCCGGCTGGAAAGATCCTTGAGCATCATGCTCCTTGGGATCGGGGGACAAGGCCGACTGCTTGCCGGCCATGGCCACGACTCGGTCCAACATCTTCTTTTCTTCGGCAATCACAAGGGACTCGGCCAGCCGACTGCTGGCTGCTGCGCACTCAGAGGACTTCTTGTAATCGCCGGCTATGGTGATGACGCCTTTGGTGCTCGGTATCTTCATCTTGAGGTATGCATAGTGGGGAACTGCCATGAACTTGGCCAAGGCAGGTCGGCCAAGCAATGCATGGTAAGGGCTCTCCAGGTCCACCACTTCAAACCAGATCGCTTCCCGGCGGAAATACTCCTTGTCCCCAAAAAGTACATCAATCTTGATCTTGCCAATGGGGGCGCAGGACAGGCCGGGTACGATGCCATGGAACACAGTCCGAGTAGGCATGAGTTGCTTCGTCTTGACATTCAGCTTCTCCATGGTGTCATGGTATAGGATGTTGATGCTGCTCCCGCCGTCTATCAGCACGCGGGAGAATTGGGCAGCGCGTCTATCCGTTGCAATGGTGGCATCCAAAAGCAACGCATAAGAGCCGGGAGACGGCATCACCTCTGGGTGGTCGATCCGGCTCCAGCTGATAGGTTTTTCTGACCAGTGCATGTGCTCGGCGGGGTTGGCAGCAACCATGCTGACTTATTGGTGCTCTCGGCGTTTGCTGCGCCGGTCTTCGGGCTGACTTGTAAAGATGATGTAGGCGGCATGCTCGTCGGGGAACTCATCGTGCACGGCTCCGACTGCGGGCCGAGCGGCCGGCGGCTGCGAAGCCGGAGGCGGCGGACTGGCAGGCGGAGGCGGTGCGAGCCCTTCGCCTTTAGAGATTCGGGTGAGCCAGTGGCACTTCCGGGTCATGTGGTTGGATGGCTTCGTGCCACTGTGGAACTTGCATGGGGCGTCGAGAGTCTGCTCGTAGGAGAATGCCGGCTGCCAAGCCGGCTTGCCGCCCCTCTGCTTCTTGGGTGCGGGAAGCGCTTCGGGCTGCTCGTCTTCGACTATGGCCACCTGCCGACTGGTGGAGGGTGGCACCGGGCCCTTGCGCTTGTGGTTGTTCTGGTGTGGGCGTCGGCCGGAGTCCCCAGTCGGCGTCTTGGGCGCCGGGCTGAGTACCTTTCCGAACGCGTCTACCCGGAGTTCGGTCTTCATCGAGGAGTCGGCGGTGGCGTACTTGTCCGCTATGATCAGAAGCTCGTCGAGGGTAGTCGGCTCGTCGCAGAGGAGCTTGTGCTTGAGGAGGGTGCCTTCTCGGCACCCGGCAGTGAAGTATTCTATGGCTTGCACCTCGTGCACCCCTTCGCAAGAGTTGCGGAGCTCGGCCTAATGCGTGAGGTAGTCGCGAGTGGACTCGACGGGGCCTTCTACGCACAAGGAGAGCTGTCTGGGCTTGGGAGCCCGCTTGTAGGTGCTGGTGAAGTTGCGTACGAAGGCTTCTGTGAAGTCTAGCCAGCTGTTGATGCTGTATGGCCTGAGGCTGTTGAGCCAGGTCCACGCCGTGCCCTGCAGCATGAGGGGCACGTACTTCACGGCAACGCGCCTGTTGCCGTTGGATATGCTAACCGCCGTGGAGTAGTCGATCAACCAATCTTCCGGCTTCACGGAGCCGTTGTACTTGGGCGTGTCTCTTGGGAGTGAGAATCCTTTGGGGAAAGGCTCGTCGCGGATGCGGGGGCCGAAGCAAGGCGGGCCGACATCGTCTTCTTCTTCTAGCGCCAGGGATTGCGCCAGGCGGTCGATCCGATGGCGGGCGTCGTTCTCGCCGACTCCTTCGCGTCGACCTAGCCGGCCGCTGAGAGTCGGATGCGCAACAGGCGGCGGGGTGGGATATCTCTCTCCACGGGGCCGGGGCGGAGGCAGGTTGCCCCGCCACTCCACGGCCCGGGGGTGGCCTTCTGCGTCTCGCTCGATGGAGATTCGGGTTCGGCTTCAGCTGGCAGCCGGTTCTTTCTCACGCCGCGTGTGGGTTTTATCCGTAGTAGGCGTCCGGGACGTCGTGCCGTGATCTCGGCACGGGGGAGGGCTTTCCGCGCGGGAGTCGGCTTCGTGCCACTGCACGGCTGCATCGATCAGCTGCTGGATGCGTCGGGTCATATGGGGGAGTTCTTCGGCCCCCAGTCCATCTAGCTCGTCTACGGCTGCCTGGGCGGCGCGCAGGTTCTCGAGTGGAGTAGCGTAGACTGGGTGGTCGACTCCTAGCGTATCTGCGACGACAGCGCCGCGCTGTCTGACAACGCCGGCCCGGCTAGGCCCGCCTGGGGGTGGCGTGCCAAAGGCGGCGCGGTCGGCCTCGCGTCGGTGGGCCTCAGCGAGGCGTCTCATGGAAACCAACTTCCAGGCCTCCGCGAGGAGGGCAAGGCGGCGAGCTTCCAGTGCTTCAGCGTCGGCATCGGCCGGGAGGGGGATGGACAAGTCGTGGACCACCGCGTGCGGGGCGTCGTGGGCGCTCTCGTCAGAAGCGCCGCCGTGGCCGATGACCATCACCTCAGTGGTGACAGCGTCGCATCCATCGGCCTGTGGAAGCGGGTCGTTGTAGATCGTGACGTTGGTGGGGAACGTGTCTAGTGAGGCCGTGTCGGAGTCGACAGGCATCGGATCGGTGGAGCCAACCGACTCCAAGTCCACGGCAGGCTCGCCGGAGACGTGGAGCTGGCCGAGGAGGTTGACGAGGTGGTCGGTGCCCGTGTCGGAGGCGAGCTCATCAGAGATGAGAGTCTTGTCAAGGAGATCGGCGAGGCTGCTCGCCGCACAGATGTCGGTGACGCCTTGTAGCACGTTGTGGCAAGCGCCATCGGGCGTGCCGGGCTGGCTACGCTCGCGGGGGAGGAAGAGGGTTCCCGTCCAGAACAGGTCTCCGGACGGCGGTGCACCTGGCCCCACGGTGGGCGCCAAATGTCGGGTGGTAGGTGCGACATATGCCAATGGGTGGCTTATCATTGTGGGGGCCAGTAAGACGTCACCGGTGCCTGGAAATGGGATGAGGCGAAGACATGCACGCCGACGAATCTTACCCAGCTTCAGGGCTCTCCGTGGAGATAACACCCCTACTGCTGCTCTGCGGGGTCTCCGCATGGTCAGTAGATGAACAAGTAGCTACACGGTGCTCCTTGAGCTGTTTGGCGAGAGGAGGAAGAAGGGCACGGCTTGCTCTCTTCTCCTCCCTATGTGGTGTCTGAGATTAGCAGGGATTCGTCCCCCTTTGCATGGATGCCCCGGGGGGTTTATATAGGCCTACCCCCCGGGGGTACAGTGGTAATCCGGCTGGGCGCGGGGCCCAGCCGTCTGTGTCTACGCTCTCCGGCTTCTGCGCCGGCTGCTGGGGCCCACCGACTAGTGGGTCCCGCCGGCTACCGGCTCCTTGGTAGACAGGCAGGCCCCACTGTCAGGGCCTTGTCGGCGGCTGGTTACTGTTGCTCAATCTTGGTGGCGTGGGCTTCGCCGAAGTGGGCGTGGCTACAGTGCCGCCACCCGGTGGGCGATCACTGTAGCCCCTCCGCGTCTTGTCTCCTTAATGGGTCGTCTTCTTCGAGGAAGGTGGCAAGCCGGCTGTGGGGAGCCGGCTCTATCTCGGGCCGACTGGGGGAGGTCTGGCCGCCTTCGGGTGTCTCTCTGCCCGAAGGGGCCCACCGCCCGTGGGCCGTACTGGTAGCCCGTCGTGGATGACATCAGGGTCAGCGTGGCAACGGTGCTGCGTCGGACGGGTCATGGCCACTCGTACGGCGCACTGTGCCAGGCGTGCTCCGCGATTCAGGGGTGGCAGGCTTCACTGTAGCCACGCCCCGTCACATCGCCGTTATGTGGATGCAGACTTTGAGGGTATGATCTTGACCGCTTTATGGGAGCCGGCTTCTTGGAGTCGGCCTTCTCGCGGCCGGCTTCTTGGAGCCGGCCCTCCCGTGGCTTCTCTTCATGAGGGATGAAGTCGGGCCACCTTCCGATAGCCGGCCTGGAGATAGCCGGCAAGGGGAAGGCGGCCCTGTGTCTTGGACTCTTGAGGGCCGAATCGGCTTGTAATTTTTTCAGAAGGGCCAGGGGGAGCCGGCTAGGCTACCCATGGTTATTTACTCCGACAGTCAGCTATCTCTCTTCAATGATTTTGAGATCCCCAGAGCCATCATCTCCTCCCACCAGGGCTTCGTTCAAAGCCTCTGCATCCCGTCATGCTACCTGTGGTAGCATACCATGCCCTGCATGGTGGACGCCTGGCTGGAATCCCCTGAATTCACAAAACTACAGCTGCTTGAGTTCTACTATTCCCCAGGAAATCACATACCACATACCGAACGCCATGAACTTGTGCCCTTAGCACCGATGTCCATCTCGGGGTTTTCGTCCACTCTCCACACCGCCACCTTTGCGCAGTGCTACCTACCAGACAATCTGGTACTAAACCTTCGACTCCCATTTCTCAATAAACTTTCACTTATGCGGGTTCGTATATCGGAGGCCTCATTGCACAACACCATCCACTCCAGTTGCCCTGCGCTGGAGTGCTTGGTGCTTGTTTTCACAGTTAGAATCGGTTGTCTCCAAATAAAGTCGCCTAACCTTGTAAGAATTGAAATTTCTTTTGACGGAAGGCAGCTAATCATCCAAGATGCCCCTTCACTTCAAAGGTTGATCCTTGATTCTAGTTATTCACCGTTGCAAATAACCGTCCTCTCTACACCTAAACTGGAGACCTTGGGTGTAATACATGATCTCTGTGCTCATTTCAATATGGTGTTTGGCTTCATAGTTCTTCAGGTACTTTATATTATCATCTACACTTGTAACCATAAGCTGCATTTTAAATTTCTGCACATAATTTATATATCATCTTGGAGTACACATTTTGTACTAATATTATGTTCTATGCTCAACGAAGAGTTTCTCCATGGATGGCCTATTAATGGTGCTGGATTCTGTTAAGATCTTATATATCCAAATGAATAGTTTTGATCTGAACAAGATTAAAGGCTTGTTGCAATGCTTTCCATGTCTGGAGAAGTTGTATATAAAGGTGATAATTTCTCGCACATTGGAAGCCCGCATATAGTGTAATAGAATTAACCGTTCAGCTGTTGCTCTTTCGACACTCTTCTTTTAGACCTTAACTGTTTTCAATCTTCATGTCTATTTAGGCAACAGGACGGGGTAAGAAATTTATAACCAATTGGTGGATTCGTAAGCATCGGGATTTTCTCACTTCTCATGAGATTCGATTGAAGACAATAATGCTAGAACGATATGTAGCCAACCGTGCAAACACAAGATTTGTCACATTCTTCCTGCTGAATGCGAGGTTACTATTGTCCATCAGGCTTAAGTTTATCAGCAGCATGGTTTTGACGGATGGGTATGTCGAAGAGCAAAAAAAGGAGTTTCAGGTGGGCAAAAGAGCTTCTGAACATGTCGGGCTTCTATTTACAACATATTGTGGTCATAATCCAGTAAATTTTACGACCCAGGATGTTCATTCTATGGACCTGACCAATCCATTTGACTGTGACTGCCAAAAACAGTGCTAGAGTTAGATGTTGTTGCCATTTTCAATCTGGTTTTTTTTGTAAACCTGATGAACAATTAACCCTCATGCTTTTGTACAGTTTGTAAGCTGGAGTTAGATGTTCCTGCCCTTTTCAACTCGGCTGTGACTGTCATATTGTCTTTGAAACAAGGCAAATGGCTTGCCATTCATTTAATTTAGAGTGAAATATTGTAACAAATCCAAACCAAGGGAAATAACATAGCTCTCGCCGGCTGCTTGATCTCACTGTGCATTACAGAAGCCAAGTGATTAGCCCCCACCAGCACCCACAAACTTGCTGCTTTGGTTCGCTCTCCGTGCGTGGTGCGCCGCCCTCTTGCGTTGTCAACGTCGTCAACAACCGAGAGGAACAAGGAGATGATTGTACGTGGAGAGGATGACAGTAGGGACCCACCAGCGTCATGGTAGTACGCAAGCAAGTGCCTCTATAGTACAAGCCCAAAAATATGGTTCCTCCTAATTGGTTGGACATCTGGGGCTCACGCCATTGTCAACGTAGTCAATAAACGAGAGAATTTCACTACGAGCGGCTGACACCAGGGACCCAGCAAGTTGCGCAGTTTTTTTTCGAGGAACAAGCAGTTGTTATTTATACTAGTTTTAGCGACTGATCAGGGTAACAACGGGGTTGTGCGGGGGCTGTGGCCCGTCTAGCCAGGGTTTTATTTATGTTTACCACATCATGAGCCCAGTTGTGTTTTTTTCTTGCTGAAAATGGCTAGCCCAGTTCTATTTTTTAAAGAAATACCAAAACAAGGCCTACTTGCTTTATCGGCCCTGCTGGGCTACAATTCTTTCAAGATGAGGAGAGTTTCATTCGGTTTGCCCCGAAATGGGTTGTACATTTTTAAAACACATCAAACCGGGAATTAGTTTCAATTTTTTCATTACAAGATCTTAAATTCCATTGATTTTTATGCGTGGTCAATTATTTGGATTTTATATTTATATAAATTATTTTTCAAAATAGTTTGAATGTGAATCGATATTTCTGGATTAAAAACAGTTAACCGCATGGAAATATGCAAAATTTTGTATACTTTTTAACCGTGGCCAAAATATGGGGTGTGATGCTAACAAAAAGAAGATGGGCTCCAAAAAAATTCTTACGAATTAGCAAATGGGCTATACATTATTAGAAATAATGGTAGATGGGTTGTATGCTATTTTCCACAGATTTGAGGCTGACTTGTGCGCCTACTACAGGTTGACGTGTATGCTTTCATAAAAAAAGGTTGACGCACACGCAACGCCCTATCGAATTAGTCAACACACGAGAGCAGTGACTGTTGGATGTCCATCCAACAGCTGTCGTGATTCTTCAATCTCTGGTCTTCATGCTCAAGCCGCTCAAACAAGCGCCGGCGGGATTGCCTGCTCCCTCCACCCACGGCCGGCTATGCTGCCGCGCAGGCCTCACCGCCCCACCGTACTCCCATCCTGGCCTAGCCATCCCTCTACTCACCCACACCTGTTGTTATTCTCTGGCGACGGCAGATGAACCAGTAAACCCTCGTACTCCTCCGCGTGGGAAACAACTGTTGAGTATTCCCTGGCTCCGTGTCGTTCCCGTCCTAGGCCTCGCCATCGTCCACCGCCCTGGTGCTCTCGGCGGCCTGGTCAACGTGGTCAATGAACGACATCCATCAGAACTGGACTATACGTGGAGAGGCTGACAGCTGGGTCCACGGCCGCACGCAAGGAAATGCCAACTTATTACGCGCATTATAATGATTCCTCCACCTGACTGGTAGGACCCACAGGAAGGGCCTCTGTATTTCAGGAAAAAAACGTTCCCCCCGCTGACAGGTCGGACCCACCAGCTATATCTTCGCACGCAAGGAAGTGCCTCCTTATTACGCCCAAAAAAATGAATACCCCCTGCTAGCTGGGACCCACCATATTGTTGGGCTGACTTGTGGGCCTACTAAGTTGACAGGGATGGAGAGCTTTGTCAACTTAGTCAATACTCCAGTGACCGTATGATGTCCATCCAACGGCCACAGTGCTTCTTCAACCTCTGGTCTTCTTGCTCCAGCCGCCCAAAGCAGCGCCGGTCGTGCCACCTGCTCCCGCCTCCCGTGGCCAGCTGTGCTACCGCGGAGGCCTCACCGCCCCCATACTACTCCAACCACTGGCCAGGCCATCCCTCCACTCACCCACACCCCCTGTTATTCTGCAGCGATGGCAGCCTCACACCGCAGCCGAACCAGTGAACGCTTGTACTCCTCTCCGCGTGGGCATCCACTGCAGCATCTTGCACGGCTCCGGGTCGTCCCCTTCCTAGGCCTCGCCGTCGTCCACCGCCGTGGTGCTCTCAGCGCGGCGTGGTCAATGTGGTCAACAACCGACTTCCATTGGAAGAGTACTGTACGTGGAGAGGCTGACAGCTGGGTCCACGGCAGCCGCATGGAAGTGCCTCCTTATTACGCGGAAAATAATTATTCCTCCACCTGACAGCGGGGACCCATCGGACGGGCCACCAGTATTTTGCGAAAAAATTCTTTCCCCCTGACCGCTGTGACCCACCGGACGGGCCACCGTATTTCGCGAAAAAAATGTTCGCCCGCTGTCAGCTCGGACCCACCGGAAGTGCCTCCTTATTACGCACAAAAAAATGAATACTCCCCCGGCTAGCTAGGACCCACCTTGCTGGGAGGCTGACTTGTGGGCCTACTAAGTTGACGGGGATGAAGGGCTTTCTCAACTTATTCAATATGAACGATTCTAGCTCCAGTGATCGTACGATGTCCATCCAATGGCCGTAGTGCTTCTTCAACCTCTGGTCTTCTTGCTCCAGCCGCCCAAAGCAGCGCCGGTCGTGCCGCATGCTCTTGTCTCCCGTGGCCGGCTGTGCTGCCGTAGAGGCCTCGCCGCCCCTTACTATTCCCACCGCTGGCCAGGCCCTGCGGCGACGGCAGCCTCACACCGCAGCTGAACCAGTGAACCCTCGTACTCCTCTCCGTGCGGGCTTCCACTGCCGCGTCGTCCCCTTCCTAGGTCTCGCCGTCGTCCACCGCCGTGGTGCTCTCCGCGTGGCGTGGTCAATGTGGTCAAGGAACGACTTCCATCGGCAGAGTACTGTATGTGGAGAGGCTAACAGCTGGGTCCGCTGACAGTTTTTTTGTGATTTGCCTAGTAAGTCGCTTTGTCAGGCCTGTTGGGCTGCAATTCTTTCAAGATGGGGAGAGCTTTCATTCGGCTGGCTGAGAAAATGGCCCATCAGTAATGAGAAATGGGTTGTACATTTTTAAAACACATCAAACCGGCAATTAATTTCAAATATCTTTTTTTTTCATTTCAAGATTTTAAATTACATTAATTTTTATGCATGGAGAATTTGTTGGATTTTATATTGATATACATTTATTTTTAAAATCAGTTTGAATGTGAGTCAAAATTTCGGGATTAAAAACAGTTCGGACCGCACCCAAATATGCAAAATTTCGTATAATTTTTTAACAGTTGCCACAATATGGGCTGTAATGCTAACAAAAAGAATACGGGCTCAAAAAAACCTTAAGAATTAGCAAATAGGCTGTAAATTATTAGAAACAATGGTAGATGGGTTGTATGCTGTTTTCCATGGATTTGAGGCTTTCCTAAAAAAAGGTTCACACATAAGCACTGACTGTTGGATGTCCATCCAACAGCCGTCGTGCTTCTTCAATCTCTGCTCTTCCTGCTCCAGCCGCTCAAACAAGCGCCGGCGGGACTGCCTGCTCCCTCCTCCTCGCAGCCGGATGTGCTGCCGCGCAGGCCTCACCGCCCGACCGTACTCCCATCGCTGGCCTAGCCATCCCTCTACTCACCCACACCTGTTGTTATTCTCCGGCGATGGCAGACGAACTAGTAAACCCTCGTACAGTCATACTCCCCTCCGCGTGGGAAACAACTACCGAGTCTTCCCTGCCTTCGTGTCGTCCCCTTCCTAGGCCTCGCCATCGTCCACCGCCCTGGTGCTCTCGGCGCGGCCTGGTCAACGTGGTCAACGACCGAGATGCATCCGAAGTGGACTTTATGTGGAGAGGCCGACAGCTGCGTCCACGGTCGCACGCAAGGAAATGCCTCCTTATTACGCGCAAAATAATGATTCCTCCCCTGACATCAGGGACCCACCGAAAGGGCCTCTGTATTTCGCGAAAAAAACGTTATCGCCGCTGACAGCTCGGACCCACCAGCTATATCTCCGCACGCAAGGAAGTGCCTCCTTATTACGCTCAAAAAAATGAATACCCCCTGCTAGCTGGGACCCACCTTGGTGGGAGGCTGACTTGTGGGCCTACTAAGTTGACGGGGACGGAGGGCTTTGTCAACTTAGTCAATATGCACGATTCTAGCTCCAGTGACCATACGATGTCCATCCAACGGCCGTAGTGCTTCTTCAACCTCTGGTCTTCTTGCTCCAGCCGCCCAAACCAGCGCCGGTCGTGCATCGTGCTCCTGCCTCCCGTGGCCGGCTGCGATGCAGCGGAGGCCTCACCGCCCCCTACTACTCCCACCGCTGGCCAGGCCATCCCTCTACTCACCCACACCACATGTTATTCTGCAGCGACGGCAGCCTCACACCGCAGCGAACCAATGAACCCTCGTACTCCTCTACGCGTGGGCATCCACTGCCGCGTCTTCCCCGGCTCCGTGTCGTCCCCTTCCTAGGCCTCGCCGTCATCCACCGCCCTGGTGCTCTCGGCGCGGCGTGGTCAACGTGGTCAAGGAACGGCTTCCATCGGACATGGACTGTACATGGAGAGGCTGACAGCTGGGTCCACGGCCGCAGCAAGGAAGTGCCTCCTTATTACGTGCAAAATAATTATTCCTGCACCTGACTGCGGGACCCACCGGACGGGCCACCGTATTTCGCAAAAAAAACGTTTCCCCCTGACCGCTGGGACCCACCAGCTACATCTTCGCACACAAGGAAGTGCGTCCGGGCAAAACCCTGACTGTTGGGACCCACCAACTACATCTTCGCAGGCAAGGAAGTGCCTGACAGTCGAGACCCACCAGGTCGAAGCGTACGTAGCGTTGTCATTCTGGTCGCGAACGTGTATGTACAGACTGGTCGATGTAGAGGCGCGCACGTGTCGTAGTAGAGGTGCACACGTGTCGTAGTAGAGGCGCGCATGTATCATTTACACGTACGTACAGCGGCCAAGGTGCAAGAAAGAAAATACGGCCATGTATGTGTACATACGGGCGGGGTCTCGAACGCCTACTCGTGCATATGTATGGCCAAGTCTCGTGTACATGGCTGGGTCGGAACGGAGAAACAACGTCGTCGTCGTGTTCATGGGGAGGCAACGGAATGCGTCGTGTTCATGGGGAGGCAACAGAATGCGTCGTGTTCATCGGGAGGGCTTGGACGGAACAGGCGATGGAAACGAGGCTTGGCGTACCGCAGAACGGAGGAAACGGCCTTGTGTTCGACCGGCCACGTTCGAAACGGGATCATGTTCATCGGGAGGGGTCTGGCGTACCACAAAACGGAGGAAACGGACCTCCTACGGTCGAAACGGGGGTCCTGTTGATCGGGAGGGGTGTGGCGTACCGCAAAACAGACGAAACGGACTTGTGTTGGAGCACTACGGTCGAAACGGGGGTCCTATTCATCGGGAGGGGTGTGGCGTACCGCAAAACGGGACTCCACGGGATACTGTTCATAGCCACCGTCGACCCCCTCCAGCCTCCACAAACTACTGTTCATCCACCGTCGACCTCCTCCAGCCTCCACCTGCGACTGTTCATCCACAGGCTCCTGCTCATCCAGCCTCCACCGCGCGCTACTCCATCGACTACTGTTCAACCACCCCTCTCCACGGGCTCCTTTTCAACCACCCCTCCACGGGCTACTATTCATCCTGCCCTCCACCGTCTACTGTTCATCCTGCCCTCCACGGGTTGGTCCTGTTCATCCAGCCTCCACAGGGTCCTGTTCATCCAGCCCCAACCGGTTCGATCGATCGGGGTCCTGTTCATCCAGAGGCAACACCACGGGGTCTTGTTCATCCACCCCCCCCGGGAACTGTTCCTCCCCCCCCCCCCCCCGCAACGCTCACTGTTCATCTAGAGGCAGCATCGATCGGCTTCAGTTAGCAGCAGTAGCGAAGGAATCGCTCGATCGGGTTCAGTTAACAGCCATCGATCGACCGGTCGGGTTCAGTAACGCCTACCCGCACTGCAATCGCTCGGGTTTAGTTAGAGCCCAACGCCTCGCTCGGGTTAAGTTAGAGCCAATGCCTCGCACACATGTGCATACGTGTATGAGAGAAACGTGCATCGCTCAGCCACCGACCTCCCACCATAACCGGGAACTCCCCAAAATTTTCCTCCCCCTCGCTTCTACCACGGTTTTTTCCGTCATGGACGGCCGAAAGAATGTCATGCAGCTGCATCTCCGGCCCGCCTAGGACGAAAAGCCCATTTTCTGTCATGATTTTTTGTCATAGAAGTAGGAGCCCACCACATCTATGATGATACCGGGTTTTGTCACAATTATCGTCATAGAAGTGTCATATGTATGATAGAAAAAAAATTCGTTCAGCCCAAAATGTCACGGATATGTCTTTTTTTGTAGTGAATCTTCATGATCCAACTGCTCTTCTCAAGGATGTTGATTCATTGCTTCAAATTTGACCTTGACATCTTTGCTTTCGAAATCTTCATTCAACTCGATGACGACAAAAAGAGATTCTACAGGAAACGATCTTCTCGAAGATCGAGCAATTCACGATCAACTCACGGGATGAGACACAGTAACTCTCTCGAGTTGAGACACAAACATACATCAAGAGAGATGGAAGAAACAGATGGCAAAGATTCACTAAGTAGGCAACAATTCCACACTTAAGAAGGTGGTGAATGGTTGTCAACGTAGCGAGGAGTTGAGTTGCCATGATTCCCTAACGAGACATGTTGGAGGAGGTGACTCGTAGAATTGTTCCTTTAAGTGGCAAAAAGAATTACTTTTGATACAGAGATCATGGAAACTCTCTGTACCAGCCTAAGGAAATGCACAAACGATTGTTTGAAGGAGTTCGAAAGGATGGCATACCCAGACTAGAATGGAAGATGTGGACTACTTTGTTGAAGAAAACGCAAGGGATGATTTTGCTTGCGCGTGCTCTCAAGAGCTTGAGCATTTCCATATTCAACAAGTTTTACCAATATCCATGTCAAGGATCCTGGCAACACAACATACTACCATCATGAATAATGGTGGAGGATGCAGATACAAACAAAGATAACCCTTTCTCAGGTTTCACCTTAGCGAGGCCAAAGGATCAAAATCTGGATGATCCACATTTAGCACTCCACTTCTAATGTTCTCCTTGATGTGCTATCATAACCCATTTATTTATATGGTTTGGTATCTAGGACATCAAGTAAAAGGTCGGACTTCTGGAACACAAAAATCCATAAGGAACTACTATTGGAATAAATTCTAGTAGATCCTTATGGGGAAGTGGCCAACTTCTTCGAACAAGATACTACAATAACAGGTCTTCCGGTTGGGTGTGTTGGCCACGTCATCCACTTTACCAGTTACCGAGAGACCAATACTATAGCTCTTGGGAAAACGTCCCAACCATCACATGTGCCTGAGATTCAGATCTGATTGGTGTCAGGATATTCCAGACTCATTGAGTCTAGAAAGAAAAATGAAAGTTTGCAACCAATTCGACGATATGATGTTGCGAGATTCTCGGGGAAATGAACTACGGTAGTAAGCTCGAAAACATGAGCCAGTTCTGCTACAAGCATGTGAACGCGCTGTCCTAGACAAGCATGGTCATCTGGTAGTCTCACAAAGAAACACTACCGAGTTCAGGGGGGAAACCCTCAACAAGGATATTGAAGTCCTTGCGTAAGTCTAGCTCTTAAGAAGAAACTTCTTCTCCTTGAACAAATCAGTCAGTGGCTTGGTGTGCTAGGGACACATATGGACTGGAGGTAGCGAGCCTATCAACCCATAGAATACTTCGCACATGCATGACTAACTTGGGATGATTCCAAAGGAAGCAAAACAAGCTTGCTCGAATCCACGGCGGCAACTTGCATCAGATGCACATGAATTAGAGGAAGTCACATATTTCAACTGGACATATGCTTCATGAACGGGACATGAGGGCAATTCTTATAAAGTTTCCAACACTAGTGTAATGTTCAACATGAATCATGGGGGAGACAAAATGCTGCTGATGGGCTCCACAGCAACTCATTGGAATTTCCATATCACTGGACTTCCACCATCATGTGAACACGGTGATAGCATTGGTCAGACCAAAAGATGTAATGGTGTATGCTCGAGGGATCAACCATGAGTAAGACAAGATTACGAACATCGTTGGTTCTAATATGATTTGACAATAACCCACACTCAAATCAAAGGATTGATAAGACAATAGCACCGACAATTGATCACGTGGATCAATCGACAAAGATATTATCTTTCTTCAACACGGATACAAGATATCCCTTAGGGATGAGCGTGGTAGGACAAGCTTTTATCTTCCAACTCTCCAAGTTGTTGTTAAGCTTAACCAACTAGCTCAGGGGTATACAACACAGATTCTTGGAGAAAAGGGTGGCTACAAGAAACCAACTTGATCACGAACTCAACATAGTGATCAGGTGACAGCCTGGTGATACCTCCGGGAAGATATTCAGAAAATCACGAACCACCGATATGTCACTAAGCTCGAGAACAATCTTGCTTTTTAGGGCAAGACGATATTATCAAATAAGCAAGGAATTCAATCCTAACTCCAAGATCGAAGAGTGCACCAGAAATAAGGACAAGGTAGCACAATCAATCCTAGAATAGTGATTCGATAACCAACACGCTAAGAATGATAATAATGTCCATAACTACCAAGCAACATAGTTGCTAGGAGTATTGATTTCACACATCATGGTTCACTTGTCGGCATTCCAGTTACAACAACACGGGACTGAGGAATGAATAATGATGGAGAGAAGTGTCACTATGTCAAGAGTTCATAAGAGGCGGTGCAATTCTCATGACATTCCTGGCATAAAGATGGTAACACTCCAAGGTAGAACAGAGCAAAAGCTGGATTGGCATTTTGATCCACGAAATACAACTACTTTGACCCAATCCTAGAAGTGGACGAGGTACTGGAGTTTGTTTCTCCTAGTCATTCCGGAATAGAATGGCTTGACGGACCACAAGAATAATAGGCATCAATGAACACGAATGCACAACTATTCCTGACTATCAATTGATAGATGATGGTCGGAATACAGCTGAGAATGGACAACTCAAGGAGCATATAACATTTTGAGTTGTGGATGCATAGATTAGTATGTCGAACTAAGTCCAACAGTTTTCTTCTGGATAACCCATGCAACAAGGTGGGACTGGCAGAGTCACAATTATGAATGGAGAACTCCTCAAGAGTACTCTAATTGTGATATTTTGGTTCAAATAACTTCTGCCATATTGGCTCATGGTATTGGAAGAACAATATAACACAGACCTCGAGGACTATCACACGGTTACTAATATCTTAAGGGAACTAACAAATACTAACAACATGAAGTAGGGTGAATCTCGGGTTCAAAACCCAGGAGTAGAATACCTACTAACTAAATAACATCACGAGATGCTTTCGAGAATGGTGTCCAGAATCATCACACTGGGAACACCAAACATGGTTAGATTACTAACTCTAAGATACCCTAGTGTCGTAATAACAACTCCAACATATATGTCGAGGCAATAGAGTACCTCAACTCACCGATTAGTGTGCTTAATCTGGCCCAAGAGGACATCAGGAATGGGAGGAAGGGATTTGCAGATGCATTAGACTGTTTAGAAACCTGGGATGACTCGGACAACATAACGGCTGTAAATGCTCAAAATGATTTGAGACATCCTGCAAAAATGGTGGCATAACCACTCAACATCACAATATCAAGGTTCTGAGGCCAGCTATGAACATATGGAAGTAGTAGTAACTGAACTGAGGCTTGAACTCAACAATCCTAGGCAACTACGGTTTAGTAACACGTCATCCTGAGAGATAGAAGAGAAGCCTAGTTCTTAACCCCATTGAAAAGATAAGATGACTCAGATCAGAAGGTCATGAGGATAAGGAGTAAAAAGAGCCTTACGTTCCCATCCACAATCAATTCCCTTATATAACTAAAGCATTTCTAGACTCAACTTCGACCAGCTTGGCTTGGTAATCCTACAGGCAGCCAGGCTCTGATACCAAAGCTGTCAGGACCCCGATTCTAAGTCACATCGATCTAGCCTGTAACACCTCATATCACTTTGCGGCCTCACGCACGGTATTCCCACGGGTGTCGCCTTACCATGGCCCGGGACCGTTTGTGTCTTTTGGCTCATGTACATGATAGTGTCGCTAGCATCCATATGACACAGAACCCGGGCCGACATGACTAGTCGTGAACCCAAAGTGGCACTAACTTATGGGGACAGGCATACATGAATCAACATTGAGCATGTCGGTCAGCAGCGTGCGAATCCGGGCTGTAGCACTGGGCTAACAGGACTCCGGTGAACCGGGCTGTAGCAGGCTAGGCAGGACTCTGGATGTCACTGCGTGACATTTCCCCAAAGGGACAGACACATGAACGAAGTGAATCACATGCCGGCCAGTCAAGTGTTTCGGAGTAGTAGTGCTGGGCTAGCAGGACTCCGGTGAACTGGGCTGTAGCGGACTACTATGGCTCATGTAAGCACAAGACTACATTTCCACATCAGAGAGGCTACCAAGGATGAACAACTAGGTTGTCGGTATACCAAGCATTTCAATCATACACACAATATGCTCGATATGTGTAAATACAACATGGCATCACAACATAACTCTATTCATTAGGCTCCGAGGAGCGAGATATTACAAACATTGGTCTCATGACCCAACATTCAGAGCATACAAGTCAAAGCACACGCAGAAGCTTAACATGCCTGAGTACAGACATCTACAAATGAAAAAGGCTGAGAAGCCTGACTATCTACAAGATCCTGTCGAGGGCACAAGATCGTAGCTGAGGTATCAAGCTAAACGTCGAAGTCCACACGAAACTACTAGCGAGACTGATGTCTCTCTCCAAAACATAAAATAGGCAAACGTGAGTACAAATTTACCCAGCAAGACTTACATCAGAACTAACTACATATGCATCGGTATCAACAAAGGGGGTGGTGGAGTTTAACTGCAGCAAGCCATCTTTGACTCAGTGGCTAACCTGAACTACGACTGCAAGTAACTCTTTTGAGGTGGCGCACACGAGTCCACAAATTCACCATACCAATACACCACTATGGATCTGCTCCCATCTCCCTGCGAGAACGCCATCCATAGCACTCACACTTATCTTGCGTATTTTTGAGTATCCACTTTCACTTGTCTATGAACTATGCAAGGGGTCCAAGTTTCCATATCTGAGGAATCCGGCTATTCGAATAGATAGTGATAACCCTGCAGGGGTGTACTTCTTCACACACGCTCTCGCCACTTATCGCCCTGTACACGTCATGTACCTCGACAACCTTCAAGCGGAAGCCGGGCGAGGGTGTCGGCCACGACCTGACTAACCACCCAAGTCTCTCGTCCAGGTTTATCGCCTATTCGGGTTCCATCCGCAAGGAGATCCGGCCGGGGTGTCGCTCACGGCCCCAAACGATGTGTGCAGGGTTCCCAAGCCCACCATCCGGGTGCCACTTGGTACACCGTGCCACTGTGCCTAGTCTGTCCCAAGCCCACCTGTTCCGGGTGCCACTTGGTAGACTACTAACACTACCTACAAACACCAGAAACTAGTTGCAACTCCTGGACAGAGATCGAGTTGATTAATAAGCCGAGAGGGGTCGAGTTACCGGAACCCAATGTGTGGTAGTAACTGTTCATGGATCACAAACACAGAACTCAGTTCCTGAGAACGGCTGCAATGAGACAACCCACCATGTACTCCTACATGGCCTCTCACCGCTACCTTTACCAAATCGTGTTCACACACTTAGCTCTCAACGATAGGACATGTTCACCATGTTCCAATTCATTCCCGATGAATCAGACCTGACTCAACTCTAAGCAGTAGCAGGCATGACAACAAGCATGAATGAGTAGGCACATCAGGGCTCAAACAACTCCTACTCATGCTAGTGGGTTTCATCTATTTACTGTGGCGATGACAAGTCATGCAGAGGAAAGGGGTTCAACTACCGCAGCATGTAACAGTTGAATCGTTGTTGTCCTAATGCAGTAAAAGAGAGCAAGAGTGAGAGAGTGGGATTGTATCGGAATGAACAAGGAGGTTTTGCTTGCCCGACACTTCTGAAGATATCATTGGGTCTTCATCAGTGTCAACGATCACAGCGTCGGTACAACGTCTATCGAGAGGGGACAACCACCGGCAACAGAGAAGGAACACAATCAATGCAATGCACAAAATGATGCATGATAATGACATGGCAATATGTTGTTGATCGATCTAATGCAACTAGCAACACAATTAAATGAAGTTGGTTTGAACCCAAAGTTCAAATTCAAACTCCACATGTGGTTATTTAAATACCATTCATTTGATTTGTCTTAAACAGTGGCCTTAAGTTGTTGTAACATGCATGAAAATGGTACAGATGGATAGATTGGATTTTTCTGATAATTTTTCATATATAATTTATTTAATTTTGAGCTACAGTTGATTTTATATGATTTTTTGAAGTTTGTAACAATTTCTGGAATTTTCTGAATAAGTTTAAATCCAGAAAATTCTTTATTGCGTTAGCATGATGTCAGCAGGTCAACAGACCCGGCCAGGTCAAACCTGACGCGTGGGTCCTGCATGTCGGTCTCACAGTGACTAAACCAGTTTAATTAAACATAAACTAATAAGTTAATCAGGGGTCGGGCCCCACATGTCATTGACCCATAGGGTCAATTAGGTTAGTGCTAATTAGTGGTTAGGCCTAATTAAGCTAGAGCCACGTCAGCATCGCTGGATCTACGCCGGCGATGACCAAACCGACGGCGAGAGCTCTCCGGACTCGCGTTAGGGACGGCAGTTCGTCGCGCTGCTGGCACCAGGGAGGTCCTCTCGCTCGTCTGCATCCAAAGGACCGGACGGGAGGCTGCGGGGTGGCCGGAAATGATGTCGGCGACGAGATTTAGCGGCGGCCGAGCTCGAGCTTGAGCGGGTGCCGGGTTTCATCGCGAGCTAGAGCAAACGGCGTGGCGCGTTCGCTTCCTGGGGACGCAATGAGCATGTTGGTGGTGCTGGGGCGAGCGGGAGAGCGCAGGAGCATCGAGCTCGTCGGCCATGGCGGCGGCCGGAGATCGGCCAAGGCGGGGCTATGGCCTAGAGATCAAACGCGACCAGGGAAGAAGGGGGAAACGACTCGGGGGCTCACCGCGAGTTCATAGGGAGGGTAAGTGGGCTGGGGGATGTCCTATCAGCGGCGAATTCGGCGACAGCGTTCGATGGCCGAGGCGGTGAGGAAGATGACGAAGACGGCGACGGTGCAGGGCATCCGAGGCACGTTCTTCATCTTGGAGATTCACGGCGTCAAGGCGGAACTAGTGGACGCAGCCACGGGGCATGGGGGCGGCCGTGGACGCGGTGCTACACGTTCACGGGACAGCGGTCGGCAGCTGCGCTCGGACGCGAGTGAGGAGAGAGCAGAGGGGGGAGCCAGAGAGTGAGGGGGAAGTGAGGGGAGGCGTCGGGCATCTCCGGGCACGGACCAGGTCGAGGGAGGCAAGCAAGAGGTGGCCGGGAACGCACACACGCGCGCCACGCTTCCCCTCTGCCTACTGGCAGGAGGAAGAAGACGGCTCTACCCTCGGTGGGCTGGGCCGCTATAGTGCCAGAACAGGTAGGCCGGCCCAGGTAACTCTCTCTCCTTTATTTCTGTTTTCTATTTTTTTCTCTGTTTTGATTTAGTTTTAAAACTAAACCATTTTTGTTGCTTTTGGAAATTATTGTATGGACTAGAGATATTACTCTAGAGCCCCACAATAATTTCCAAAATTATTGGACATGTATTTCTTTTATAACATAAATAAAGCCAATTCAAATACATTATGGTTTAATTCAAAATGCCCAAATTAATTACCCTTAATGCCCTAAAATATTGGTTTGGATTTTTACCTCTTGCCAATATTTTCAGGGATTAAAGTGAACATTTCCTTGGGCTCATTTGAAGAAATTTTTAACTTGCTCATTTTAAAAGATTTCTGAGGCTTTGGGAATTCCCACAATTCAATTTTCCTTTGAATTTAACATGGTGCAACAACCAAGATAGTCCAAGGCCAAGGTAAAGCTAGGGATGTGACAGACCAGCTCTCCGGAGATGGCCCGCCGCAGGACACTCCCTCTCCCCGTGGCTGGGGGCTCGATGGCCTCGGACGGCTCATCGACGTCATCTTCAATGAGAGGGGCCCCGGTGCCGGTGCTGCTGGCCTCCCCAGCGGATTCCACCCACTGGGCGAGCTCCTTCTCCTCCGCGGCCATCGTGGCCTCGTCCTCCATGCTGCCAGCGCTGTCGGCCTCCTTGGCGAGCTCCGCCTCCACCGCCCTGGCGGCGATGTAGTCCACCTCCTCCTGGGTGGTGTCCTGGATGAGCCCCGGCTCCTCGCGGACGTACTTCTCCACCAAGTTGTCGAAGAACTCCTGCACCTGATCCTCCTCCGGCTCGGCCCAATTTGGGTCAAGGCATCATGTTGATGATGTCGGTTTGGCGAGAGTTGTTGCTCAGCGGGACCACCCCCACCGGCAACCTGAACAAGGGCCCCTTGGCGACCTTGCCGGCCTTCACGGCCTTGCCGGCCCTCTCGGCCCTGCCGTCGTGACTCACGTCGACCTGGAACAGCCGCTGGCAGAATGGGTGTGCCCCATCACCATGAAGTTAAGGTTCAGGCCAGGGCGAAGTCTCATGATATGAGTCGCATTGCTAAAAAGCCAGGTCGGCCTCCCCTTTTTGTGCAGTGGAGTGATTCGGCGGCGGATGAAATCCGCCCCAATCATCTCCAGGGTGAGCCTGGCAGCGGCAAGGCGGTGGATCCTATTGGCGGCGACCCTGAGCCTCCTGTCCTGGGCATCAACATCGCCCCAGTCATCTCTGCGAACCGGCGGCGTCTGGCGAACTTGGAAAAATTCTTGGGGTCCTTCTCCTCAATCCAGCACAACCAGCTCCGCCACTCCTCCCACCTCTCCTTCTGAGCGCCCTCTGGATATGTCCCTTTCTCAAGGGGCCTTGGGATCCAGGTGACACAACCGGAGATGGCGCCTCCCTTCTGGATCCGAGGATAAAAGTAGTGGCGGAAGAGCGCCGTGCTGGGAAGCTGTAGGATCAGAAGTATGTCTAGAGGGGGGTGATTAGACTACTTCACAAAATAAAAATCTAGCCTTTTCCCAATTTTAATTTTTCGCAGATTTTAGCAGCTTAGCACAAACAAGTAATCAACCTACACATGCAATTCTAAGAGTATAGCAGCAGAATGTAAAACAATTGCATATGAAGGTAAACGGATGAGTTTGAGGGAGCAAACGCAATGTTGACACGGAGATTTTTGGCATGGTTCCGACGGGTGGTGCTATCGTACATCCACGTTGATGGAGACTTCAACCCACGAAGGGTAACGATCACGCGAGTCCACGGAGGGCTCCACCCACGAAGGGTCCATGAAGAAGCAACCTTGTCTATCCCACCATGGCCGTCGCCCACGAAGGACTTGCCTCACTAGGGTAGATCTTCACTAAGTAGGCGATCTCCTTGCCCTTACAAACTCCTTGGTTCAACTCCACAATCTTGTCAGAGGCTCCCAAGTGACATCTAGCCAATCTAGGAGACACCACTCTCCAAGAAGTAACAAATGGTGTGTTGATGATGAACTCCTTGCTCTTGTGCTTCAAATGATAGTCTCCCCAACACTCAACTCTCTCTCATAGGATTGGATTTGGTAGAAAGAAGATTTGAGTGGAAAGCAACTTGGGGAAGGCTAGAGATCAAGATTTATGTGGTTGGAATGGAATATCTTGACCTCAACACAAGTGTAGGTGGTTCTCTCTCTCAGAAAATGTGTATTGGAAGTGTAGGCATATTCTGATGGCTCTCTCCCCGAATGAAGAGTGGGTGGAGGGGTATATATAGCCTCCACACAAAATCTAACAGTTACACACAAATCACCAAACTCGGTGGGACCGAATCATTGAACTCGGTGGGACCGATTTAGTTCAAAATGTGAACATTAGGATTCTCAGTGGGACCGACAAGTCAACTCGGTGGGACCAATGTCATTAGGGTTTGGGCATAACGTAATCTCGGTGAGACCGACTACACAAACTCGGTGAGACCGATTCTGGTAATAGCCAAACAGAGAGTTGGTCTGGCAAACTCGGTGGCACCAATTCGCTCTTTCGGTTGGACCAAAACTTACGAAAAGGAAACAGGGAGTTTTCATTGCAATCTCGGTGGGACCGATCGCTCATCTCGGTTAGACCGAAACGTTACGAAGGGAAACAGAGAGTTTGCAACCCCATCTCGGTGAGACCGAAATCCCTATCGGTGAGACCGAATTGATTAGGGTTTCTGGCAGTGGCTATGTCAACTGAACTCGGTGGCTTTGGATGAGAAACTTCGGTGGGGCCGAGTTGGACTTTTTGGTTTAGGACATATGTGGAAGTGAGGAAGTAGTGGAGGGTTTTGGAGCATACCACTAAGCATTTTGAGCAAGATTCTCATTAAGCAACACCTCATCCCTTCTTAATAGTATTGGCTTTTCCTATAGACTCAATGTGATCTTGGATCACTAAAAATAGAAAATGTAGAGCCTTGTGCTTTGAGCTTTTGCCAATCCTTTTTCCTCAGCATTTTGAAGGGTCCACTTTCTAATCCATGCCATGCCAAACATTGAGCTTTCCTGAAATATTTATCTTGGAATAGCATTAGCTCAATGAGCTATATGTTGTCAGGAATTACCAAAACCACCCAGGGATAGTTGCACTTTCAATCTCCCCCTTTTTGGTAGTTGATGACAACATATAGATCAAAGCTTTGACAAATGATAAATGAGATTGAAAAAACATCGTCGCTTTGAAAAGTATGTGATAAGCAAGAGCTCCCCCTAAATTTGTGCATTATTTAAGATTTTCTTTTGAATGCAAATGCAAATGCACAATCGATTAGAATCATGGGTTACTCTTCCATGCCACATACATCTTGGTGGAGCGCTCAAAATGATAGTGATTAAAGACATGCACTCATCACCAAGCAAAGTGAATGATCATAGTAGGATATGAAAGATAGCTTTATCCAACAAGCATTAAGGGTAGCATATGATCAAACACTTGACCAAGTAAGTATCTTACAAGGACACAAAGTAGTATCACACAAGCACGCAATAAAGTTTCAAACCAAACCAAATAAGTGCAAAGAGAGATAAATACCAACACTCTCTCTCTCTCGAAGCCTATAATCTATACATTTTTCTCCCCCTTTGGCAACAAGTTACCAAAAAGTTTGAAAATGCATAGTGCTAAAACAACTCTCAGGCTTGATCTTCGGGAGGTGTAGATAGGACTCCAAGGACGAAAGCTTCCGATGAAGTAGTTGGAGCAGATGTAGTGGGTGCTGGAGGTGGCACTGGAGCTGTGGTTGCTGGTGCTAACACTGAAGCTCGAGTATCTGTCACAGGCACTGCAGCAGACCTTGGACCTCGTGGCACTCGCTTGAAAGCATCAGTAGTGGACTTTCCCTTCCTCTCCTCTACTTCCTCCTATAGCTGCTCAACTGCAGATTGGATCTGAGTTACCTTGATATCTAGATCATAGAACTTTTGCTCAATGATCCTCTCCAGGCTCTCCTGGTTCTTGGTCAGGGGGGGCAAGCCATTCTCAATCCTCAGGGTGGATTGGATCAGATATCCAAGCTGGTCATGCTTGGTCTTCAAGAAGACCCGAGATGCCTCCTCAACAGTTGGCATCTTTGCAGCCTTTTCTGCCCTTGCCTTCTCTCTCTTCTCATGTGCTTGAGCTGAAGATGGTTCATTTTCATCCATCACCACAGTGTTGTCTTCAAATTCGGGATAGATGGGCAGCTGCTCCTTGTCCAAAAGATATGTGCATGTGCCCATTTTTGAGTTAATGAGCTCCTGAATATGTAGGGCATACCCACAACTTCTCTTCTGATCAGCTGCAGTCCTCTTGATTGTCTCCACAATTAGACTCATGACCTTGAACTTTTGTGGGACATCAAATATGTGCAGCAAGTTTATAGCATGTCCTCTGATCATCTTGTGATCACCTGACATGGGTAGCAGAGTGTGCCTTAATATCCAGTTGATTGTTGGCAGACCAGACAACAGGTAATGGACAGATCCAAACTTATGTGTATCCAAGGCAGCATCTGGGATCTCCTTGTACATATTGGCCATAGAGTTGTGGTCTTTCTTCTTCTCTGCATAAATGTCCAAGTCATCCTCATGTTCCTCAGGAACAATTATAAGTTTGGCCCATTCTTCAATTGTAGACTGGTACCTAGTACCCTCAGACATCCACACAATCCTTCCATCTGGATAGAAGTGTGCAGTAGAGTAAAATTGCATAATGAGCTCATCATTCCACTTGGTGAACTTCTGAGCCACAAACTCATCAACTCCACATGCCTTAAAGCTATCAAGTACTCCAGGGAAGTGATCCTCATTCTCCTTGATGAATTCCCAGTCAACCCATCTCATATCACACACAATGGGGTTCTTGTCAAGCAACACTGTCTCATAGAAATCTTGTTGTTCCTGGTGTGAAACATGTAGTCCACAACAGTTCTTCTGCTGATAGCATATGGATCAGACTGTCTCCATAGTATCAATCCTGCATCCTTCCTGATTTTCATGTTTTCTGCAACTGGGTGAGCATCAGTGTGGTCAGGGATCTTTGGCTTCAGCTTCCTCAAAACAACAGAATCATCTTCCTCTTCTTCTTCAGCAGCTTGAGGCACTGGGCCTCGTTCTTCTCCTCAGCCGGGATGTTCCTGGTGCTCCTCTTGGGTTTTGGCTTTGGAGCTGGAGCAGCTGTCTTGGGAGCAGTTTTGGGCTTAGATGGAGCAGCCCCTAATCTTATCGCATCTCACATGAGCTTTTGAGCTTTTGTGCTGGTGCGACATCCTCTTCCGATACATCATCATCTCTCATAATTGATGATCTGCCAAGCACTCTGGCAGTGGTCTTCTTGACCCTTTCCTTCCTTTTCTTGCCTTCTTCAACCGCCTCTTCAGATGGCTTTGAGGTTTCAGCAGTGGATGCTATGGCTTTAGACATGGGAACTCTCTTTGCTGGTGCCTTCTTGTGCAACCCAGGCTTGACTATACCAGTTGAGCCATACTCTTTCTTTAGCACTTTCTTCTTTGAAGTGGCTTAATCTTCAACAGCCACATAGTCTTCATCTTCAGAGTCAGAAGTCCTGTTCTTCCTCGTTTTGGTAGCAGCCTTTGGCAGATTGCTTGGAGTGCTCATGCTTCCCTCCTCATAGCTGCTAGAGGGACTAGTGCCCTCACTTAACTGAACCTGTTCCTCTAATTTGTTCTGGCTATCACTTTGGTCAGACATCTTGCAAGTACACTGTCAGCAGACCCTGTGAGTAGGTTATAAATGAGGTAGAGTAGATGAGCATCACAAAGTACAAGAGTTTTTGCAAAACAGATGACTTAAAAAGTTAGTTTTAGTTCTTCACAGAAGGCATTTTGGATCTACCGATTTGTAAACTCGGTGACACCGAAGCAGCTTTTGGAACCTGAACTCGGTCAGACCGAGTCACAGTTCGGTGGTACCGAGACTGCTAGGGTTTCACAGAGAATCGAACTCGGTCACACCGATTTGCAATTTTCGGTTGGACCGAAAATGCGTGTGCTCTGACCTAAGCCAAAATCGGTGAGACCGATTTCTACAACTCGGTTGGTCCGAGATGAATTCGGCGGAGACCTAACCCTAAATTTTCAAATCAAAACTAATCTACGGGACGTTTTTGCTGGACAGGATGATTTCAATCATGGCAAGAAACATGGCAAAGCAATGTGCTAAGAATTGGAGTGAAGGATTAGCACAATGATCAAGTTCTTACCCTAGTTCGGCGATGAACTTGCTACGGCGGCAACAGTGGTGAAGATTTCCATTGACGGCGGCGGAGACCAGCGGCGGGAGGTCACTGGCGACGAGAGGATGATCCGGAGACCAGAGGAGGCAGACCATGTTACGCGCGGGCGAAGGGGTTCGGAGAAATTTCCAAAATTTGACCCGACGGTATGTATAACCTAACCCTGTTGGTGTGACCGAGTGGAACGACTCGGTGGCACCGAGATGCAAAACTGCAAGCAGTTACTACAACTCGGTGTGACCGAAAAGTTCTAATCGGTTGCACCGAGATTGAAAACCCTAGATCAACTTGGTGACTCGGTAGGACCGAAAAGGATGAATCGGTCAGATAGAGATGCACAAAGAGGTTTTGGGGGTTTAAGTCTATGACGAATCGGGATCTCCGAGTGCTCCTCACACAGAGTGGTTCGAATCTGACTTGATCAAACTTTGTGATGTAGCATGAATAGAGTTTGAGACGAGAAAAGCATAGATAGCTAGAGGGTGTTCTTAGGAATTCTAGTCCATCCATTTAGCAAAAAGAGAAAGAACCAAACAATCAAACCAACAAATGGATGTCCTCGAATGAGTAAAATATGCAATCAACATGCTCACACAATAAAGTGGCAAATGAAATATGTGACAAAGCATGCACAAACATTCTAGCATCTATTAGGCAATTGGCGATGACTAGGTCATCTATATATGAGTATATTAACTTAGGAGTCAAATGAGAACATTTGATCATAGGTCATACTCATCGTTTAAGCACAAGTGGGGTTACCGCTTTTACATAAAGCATTGTTGTGTTCACACCATTAGAGTTGCTTTAGCTCATAGATTTGAGTAAAGCTCCCCCTAGATGTGATATTCCCCCTAAAGGGAATGAACTAACCTTGGGTTTTGTCGATGATGACTTCATGTAGGTGTTGAAGATGTAGATGCTAAATGTCGATGTAGATCATTTGGAGCAATCCTTTGGAGTTAGTTGCACTTTCAATACCTACACGGGTTAGTCCCACAAGGAACAAACAAGGATATCCATAGACATAGAGTGACGTATGCACAAGATGATGTCGATGAAATCATTAAGTTACCTTGTCCCTTGTCTTACCAACAAGAGGGTTTGTGACTCCTTGAACTAGTACAAGATATGGAAGTAGTTTGCACTTGTCCTTGCCAGAATGATAAGAGTGAAGTATGTTAGCGGAGTCATCCTCGGGAACTCTCTAGTTCTTCTTCTTCTGGATCCACACCATCTTGATGGGAACCCTTGGAGTCGTAGTTGTACTTGATGAAGTGGAACTTGATGTAGACTTGGGAATCCACTTGACCAAGGCCTTAGGTGCTTCTTCAAATGCATCAATTTCCTCTTGAACCTTGTCCTTGCCTTTTTGCTTGTGGTCTTGTGGTGGAAGATCGTCTTGAGCTTGTGTTCCTTTGAAAGAAGTAGGATCATACTTCTCTTGTTGAGGAACAAACTTTGTCTTGGGGTATTGATCTTCTTCCCACTCAATTCCATTGGCATTGAACTTTTGTTTAAAACCAACACCTTGATTCTTCCGGTGTCTTCCTTGCTTGCGCACAATTTCCTCAAATTGCTTACTTCTGGCAAGACTCTTGTAAACACCTTTCTCTATGATTCCCTTCAATAAGCTATTTTCTTGCTCAAGTGTAACTTGGCTAAGAGAATCATTAGTTGAATCAAGAGAACTACTAGAAGCAACAATATTGTATTTAGCATGATTATTGTTACTACTAGATGAAGAATCTTTCTTGCTCTTGTTGTTAGATTTAACTTGTGGCATGTAAGTAGACAAGAGTAAACGCTTGGCAATGTAAGAAGAACTTTTCTTGCGAAGATCATCATTGGTTGCCTTTAAAAACTCATGCTCTTGCTCAAGGTTGAGCTTTTCAAAGCGTAGCTTATCATGAGTCTTTAAAAGTTATCGATGATTTTCCAAGGTAGTTTCATGAGCTAACTTAAGAGTGTTTAGTTCTTTAGTTAGATGCTCAATCTCCTTCTTATCATCATCATTAATTTTATCTTGATTATCATGATTAATAGCATGCTCATCATAGTTTTCATCACTAGAGTTGTCAACAAGTAAATCATTGTCTCCTAGCAAATCATGTTCATCACTATTGAAACCAACATACTCGGGATGTGTTACCTTTGGACCTTTAGCCATGAAGCATCTCCCAATTCCTTCATTTGGTGAATCAAATATGTCGTAGGAGTTGGTTGTCACAAGTGCTAGTCCGGAAACACCTTCATCTTGAGTATAATCGGAGTCGGAGTGATAACTTCTTTTGGAGTGATCGTCGGAGTCGGAGCTGGATACCCATTCACCAACATGATCTTGATGTCTTCTTTTTGTGTAGCTCCTTGATGACTTTTGTTTTCTTTCCGAATCCTTGCTTCTCCGAGAGGGTCTCCGTTCATAATGATCATCTCTACTCCTCCTTTCTCTTGGTCGTGATTCTTCTCTTCTACTCCTTCTTTTGGGAGAACCTTCTCTTCTTTTTTAGGGGGTCGTACACTCATTGGAGTAGTGTCCGGGTCTTCCACAATTATAGCAATTACACTCACGACTAGAAGATCTTTTGTCATTGTAGGACCTTGACTTGGAGTTTCTTGCTTTGCTTCTATTCTTGTAGAACTTGTTGAAGTTCTTCACCATTAAGCTCAATTCTTCATTGAAGATGTGTTTCTCACTTGAAGATGTGGGAGTATCACATGAGGCTTTGTAAGCACCACTTGACTTGTTGTGAAGCTCCTCCTTGTCCTTGAGTGACATCTCATGAGAAAGAATTCTTCGAATGACTTCTATTGGCTTGAGATCTTTGTAGTTGGGCATCATTTGGATCAATGTGCACATAGTATCATATTTTCCATCCAAGGCTCTTAGGATCTTCTTAATGATGAATTTGCCGGTCATCTCTTCACTTCCTAAGCCGGCAATCTCATTTGTGATGAGAGCAAGCCTAGAATACATTTCAGCGACACCTTCACCCTCCTTCATTTTGAACTTGTCAAGTTAACTTTGAAGCACATCCAATTTGGATTCTTTGACGGAGTCGGTACCTTCGTGCATATCAATCAAAGTATCCCAAATTTCCTTTGCATTCTCAAGACGACTGATTTTGTTGAATTCTTTGGGGCACAATCCGTTGAATAGAATATCACAAGCTTGAGCATTGTATTGTAGCATCTTCAACTCTTCCGCAGTAGCTTCACGGTTCGGTTCTCTCCCATCAAAGAATTCACCTTGCAAGCCAACACACACAATGGCCCAAACAGCGGGGTTATGTCCAAGAATGTGCATTTTCATCTTATGCTTCCAACTAGCAAAATTAGTACCATCAAAGTAAGGACCTCTACGGTGGTAATTTCCCTTGCTAGACGCCATACTCTCCTAGATTGTGAAACCAAGGCTATGACCACCAAAAGCTATGGAAATCAAAGCAAATGGAGACCAAAGCTCTAATACCACTTGTAGGATTGGAAGTATGTCTAGAGGGGGGGTGATTAGACTACTTGACCAAATAAAAATCTAAACTTTTCCCAATTTTAGTTCTTGGCTGATTTTAGCAGCTTAGCACAAACAAGTAATCAACCTACACATGCAATTCTAAGAGTATTGCAGCGGAATGTAAAACAATTGCATATGAAGGTAAATGGATGAGTTTGGGGGAGCAAACGCAATGTTGACACGGAGATTTTTGGCGTGGTTCCGATAGGTGGTTCCATCGTACATCCACGTTGATGGAGACTTCAACCCACGAAGGGTAACGGTCGCGCGAGTCCATGGAGGACTCCACCCACGAAGGGTCCATGAAGAAGCAACCTTGTCTATCCCACCATGGCCGTCGCCCACAAAGGACTTGCCTCAATAGGGTAGATCTTCACGAAGTAGGCGATCTCCTTGCCCTTACAAACTCCTTGGTTCAACTCCACAATCTTGTCGGAGGCTCCCAAGTGACACCTAGCCAATCTAGGAGACACCACTCTCCAAGAAGTAACAAATGGTGTGTTGATGATGAACTCCTTGCTCTTGTGCTTCAAATGATAGTCTCCCCAACACTCAACTCTCTCTCATAGGATTGGATTTGGTAGAAAGAAGATTTGAGTGGAAAGCAACTTGGGGAAGGCTAGAGATCAAGATTTATGTGGTTGGAATGGAATATCTTGACCTCAACACAAGTGTAGGTGGTTCTCTCTCAGAAAATGTGTATTGGAAGTGTAGGCATATTTTGATGGCTCTCTCCATGAATGAAGAGTGGGTGGAGGGGTATATATAGCCTCCACACAAAATCTAACCGTTACACACAAATCACCAAAATCGGTGGGACTAAATCATTAAACTCAGAGGGACCGATTTAGTTCAAAATGTAAACGTTAGGATTCTTAGTGGGACCAACAAGTCAACTCGGTGGGACCGATGTCATTAGGCTTAGGGCATAACGTAATATTGGTGAGACCGACTACACAAACTCGGTGAGACCGATTTTGGTAATAGCAAAAGAGAGAGTTGGTCTGGCAAACTCGGTCGGACCGATTCGCTCTTTCGGTTGGACCGAAACGTTACGAAAAGGAAACAAAGAGTTTGCATTGCAATCTCGGTGGGACCGATCTCTCATCTCGGTTAGACCAAAATGTTACGAAGGGAAACAGAGAGCTTGCAACCCCAGCTCGGTGAGACCGAGATCCCTATCGGTGGGACCGAATTGATTAGGGTTTCTGGCAGTGTCTATGTCAACTGAACTCGGTGGCTCCGTATGAGAAACTTCGGTGGGGCCGAGTTGGACTTTTTGGTTTAGGACATACGTGGAAGTGAGAAAGTAGTGGAGGGTTTTGGAGCATACCACTAAGAATTTTGAGCAAGATTCTCATTAAGCAAGACCTCATCCCTTCTTAATAGTATTGGCTTTTCCTATAGACTCAATGTGATCTTGGATCACTAAAATAGAAAATGTAGAGTCTTGTGCTTTGAGCTTGAGCCAATCCTTTGTCCTCAGCATTTTGAAGGGTCCACTTTCTAATCCATGCCATGCCAAACATTGAGCTTTCCTGAAATATTTATCTTGGAATAGCATTAGCTCGATGAGCTATATGTTGTTAGGAATTACCAAAACCACCCAGGGATAGTTGCACTTTCAGAAGCACTCTGGCAAAGCCCTCGAAGAGATGGGCAAAAAGAGCCATGCATGCCACGACATTTGGTGTGAAATTCAGAAGATGGAAGCCGTAGGAATGCATGATGTCGTTGAAGAAATTAGAGAAAGGGGGCAGAGGCCGCAGGAAAAGTAGTCGACGAAGAATGGGTACCGATTCGGGGCGGCCTTGGCGCAATCGGCGGGGATGACTTGCGTGGTCGGATGCCCCGCCGTCTCTCCCCCGTCTTGCACCCCCACAGGGGCCTGAATTTGTCCCTAAGGTGGACCGCGTCGACCGTCGCGGGGAAATAGGCGAGCTACGTCCGTCGCACCACCGACTTGCTCTCGGGCGACTCCGTCCCCCGGCGTCCCTGGCTACTCCTTTGCTCTTGCTGGTTTTGGGTGCCATGGCGGCTGCGAGATGTGGAGGAGAAAAGGCAGTGAAAACGCGGCGGCGGCGAGCGAGATAAAGGGCTTGAGGAGGAAGAAGAAAGGGACAGTGGTTCCGAGATTGGAGAAGACACAAAGGATAAATGAGCATCGCGCCCGCGGTTGTTTCCTTTTTATGGGGAAGGCGCGATGTCGGTGTTAAAACCGGCGGATCTCGGGTAGTGGGTCCCGAACTGTGCGTCTAGGCCGGATGGTAACAGGAGGCAGGGAACATGATGTTTTACCCAGGTTCGGGCCCTCTCGATGGAGGTAAAACCCTATGTCCTGCTTGATTAATATTGATAATATGGGTAGTACAAGAGTAGATCTACCACGAGATCAAGGAGGCTAAACCCTAGAAGCTAGCCTATGGTATGATTGTTGTATATGGAGTTGATTGCCTACAGACTACAACCCTTCGGTTTATATAGACACCGGATAGGGTTAGGGTTACATAGAGTCGGTTACAATGATAGGAGATCTTGAATATCCGCATCGCCAAGCTTGCCTTCCACGCCAAGGAAAGTCCCATCCGGACACGAGACGAAGTCTTCAATCTTGTATGTTCATAGTCCTGGAGTCCGGCTGAAGGTATAGTCCGACTACCCGAACACCCCCTAATCCAGGACTCCCTCAGTAGCCCCTGAACCAGGCTTCAATGACAACGAGTCCGGTGCGCAAATTGTCTTCGGCATTGCAAGACGGGTTCCTCCTCCAAGTCCTTCATAGAAGATTGTAAACACCAAGAGTAGTGTCTGGCTCTGCAAAATAAGCTTCCACATATTGCCATAGAGAGAATAATATTATCACAAATCAAATCTGCTGACGTATCCCGCAGTGCGTCATCACACTACAACCAAGTCCTTCACTCGAATCGTTTTCACTTTTCCACCTCAGCGTGTTTTGCGAGGCGGTTTCCTTGGCACGTCTTGTCAAAGCAGAGATCGTGTGCCCCCCTTTTACGGGATTCTCATCAATACGGACGTGGGTAACCCAATCGTTCCCATTAGCATGTTTTCTTGATTAAAGGCGAGTCCCAAACGGTTACGGGGAGGGCTCCTGGTATTCAACCTCTTATAAAGAGACCAGGGCCTTACTCCTTTTCTCCAATCCCAAAACAAGTTCGCCCGTCGCCTCGAGTTCCAACACGCTAGGCTCCAGATTCTGGGCGCCTCAGACCTTCGACAATGTCCGGTTCCGACCTTCAAGGCCGATGGAAGCCCTCCTCCGTCACGGAGGAGGACATGCTAAAGTTGAGAGAGGCTAAGTTCTTGACCACCAAAATTTCGCACAGGTTGCCTGCTCAAAGGCAGGCTATCCCCAGTCCCCAGCCCGGTGAGAGCGTAGTGTTCGTGTCTCACTTCCTTCGGGGGTTAGGCTTCCCGATGGACCCCTTTGTGAGGGGACTGTTGTTTTATTACGGGCTGGAATTCCACGACTTAGCTCCGGAGTCCATCCTCCATATCTCCTCGTTTATCGTTGTATGCGAAGCGTTCCTCCGTGTTACCCCTCACTTCGGATTATGGCTCAAGACTTTCAAAGTGGAGCCGAAGATGATCAAGGGACGGCACACAGAGTGCGGAGGCGCTGTTATAAGCAAAAATGTTGATGCTCCATGGCCCGAGGGCTCTTTTCAAGAGGAGCTAGGCTTGTGGCAATGAGAGTGGTTTTATATCACCGCTTCCCGGAGCACCAAGTGGGTGGCGCTTCCTGCCTTTCGCTTGGGTCGCCCACCACTGCTAGCATCATGGGTTAACAGAGGGTTAGATTGGGGTTTGCCCAAAGACGTGCCCCTGTTACAGGGCCGAATTAAGGATCTCATGGAAGGAGGCCTCAGCTTGGTCAAGGTGACGCAGGTCATGCTGATTCGCCGAATATTGCCCGGCAAACATCGCCCCCTTCGCCTGTGGGAGTTTAATCCAGAGGGACCGCGAGCTCTCCAGAACTTTATGAGCGCGACGCCCGTGGAGATGTATAGACTGTTCTTCGGATCACAAGAGATGTGTCCGGATTTAACCGAGGACGCAGGACTAAGCTGCAATCGCCCGGATACTCAAGTAAGTAACCTTGTGCCCGGACCTTCTATCCGTATAATTGTCATAAACTTGCCCCTAAAAGAGCCGTCCTTTTAAACAAGAGTGGATAGCGAAGGCGAAGCTGATCAGGTGTCTGGCTCCCCTTCCTGAAACCAGGCCGGATCCCGTGCTGGTCAGGATGCTGGAGATAATGCCTTTGGAGGAAGAGGACAAGGAAGCTATGGCCTCCTCGAAGGAGGCTTCTCCGAAGGGAGGAACCGACAATTCCTCTCCTAAGGGGAAGAAGAGAGCCGCCTTTGACGACCCGAAAACCATGGCCTCGAAACGGGGGAGAAAATCCTCGTCAGAGGGTCCGAAGCCGGGGAGTTCCTCCGCCGGACTACGCCCTCAAGGGGATCAGCCCTCCAGCAAGCCGTAAGTGGAGAAAAGATTTTCCTTTTGAGGGATGAGGGAAGTTTATATCTGAGAAGATTAACCAAGCCTTTATCTTGTAGCTCGGACCTCAGCCCTTCTCAGCAGAGCTCGTCTTCGGGGGATCTCCTTCCGGAGATGATGGAGAGCGGGACGCCTCCCCCTGCCGTGCTGCCTAGCGAGGCGGGCGACACTGAGGTGTCGTCGCGGAGGGTTTCTCCAAATCCGGCAGGGGCGGAAGGTGGTTATGCGGCCCCCCGAGGTTCTCCGCGTCCGGCCTTCGAAAGAGGTCATGGGACGAGCCCGACGCCGTCTGGTGCTCGGCCGGAGGAGCTAAAGATTCTGCTGGGGCGAGCTTCTATCTCAGAGGAGCACCGCGCATTGATGGGCACGGTGATTGAAAGGATTTCATCCGTAGACAGCGGATTGTATGAGGCCGTCAAAAGTTTACTGACGGGTTTAGAGGTACATTAGATAATGTATACTTTTGTCAGTTGTGCATGAATAAGATGCGCCCTGTGTAGATAGTAGCCCCTGAGACTCTGCGCGTCGTCAAGAAATGATGGCACGCGGAGGATCATAATCCCAGGTCTAAGATGTCGCCTTTGAATGTAGGCGGCAGGGTGTCCAGAATCGAGCCGAACTAACAATTTTGCTGAACTAAAGCGGCAACCGGAAGTGGCAGATGCCGACATCACGCTTGTCGATAAGCGTCTTGATGAGGCTCAAGGTATGTAATTCCTCGGGCGGCATCAGGTAAGAACAGTTTTATGCCTGTGTCTTATGATGTGTGTGCTTGACGCAGATGGTGCGGCCGCCGTGGAGAGTCTTAGGGAAGAACTTGCCCGAGCTAAAGAACAAGCCAGCGAAAGTGATGCGGCCACCAGGAAAGCCCTTGAAGAGCTAAGAGCCGAATAGGATGCTCATTGCCAAAGCAAAGAAGAGATGGCCGAAAAGTTAAAAAGCGCTACAGACCGTTGCAGACTTCTTGAAAAAGAAGACCAGGCGAAACAGACAAACTTAGAGAAGGTCGTTGCCAATGCCAAGGACGCGCTCTCTACGATGAGAGCTGCGAAGGAGGAGCTGCGTCAGGCCGAACAAATTGTGGCTGGAAAGCCCTTTATGCTGCGAAGGAAATTTTGTGATCCGAAGTTTGCTCCATTGGATCGGATGTGCAGTGTGGAGGATACCTATCTGGACTTGGCAGCGAGTGCTGCTGATGCGACCGAACACTTTCGAGATCAGAAATATCTCGAAGTGGAAAAGCTTTTCTGTTCGTAGTTTCACAATCCAGAGCGTCCACTGGCAGTGGATGATCATTTGGCTCAATGGGCCGAACTGAATAGGTTGTCTGGACTTTCCATGAAGTACGTCATGGGTCACCTGTGGCCGGGGAGATCGGAGCCGAAGAGTTATTTCAGCTTGGTGCATCAATTCCTTGACGTGGTGCCGCGTATAAATTCAATGAAGAGGTCAGCATGCATAGAGGGCGCTAGGATGGCTCTTGCCCGTGTTAAGACATACTAGGCAGAGATGGAGACCACCGTTGTTTCGTCCCGAGATTCGGACAAAAGCCGAGTACCCTCCGAGCACTATTTTCAGGCAGTTCTTGAAGGCGCTCGTGTAATAGAGACGTAGTGCCCGAAAGATGCTATGTTATGATAGCATATGTAATTATAAAGTAATATTTTGAAAAACTGTAGTGGCCTTTTTTATACTTGTGCCTCCAAGTATTGGGAACACCTCATGTGCGGCCGTTTTAAGATATATATATATATATATATATATAGAATCTGAAAGATGGCAGTCGTTGGCTTCAGCCCCCACGCACATAGTGCGGGGGTGCTCGCAGAAGACGCATTTTCACACTTAACCCAACGTCTTGGTCCTACAAAGGAGGTGATAGCGCAGCGGGCCAGGCAACCGGACTATAATGCTTTAACACTTTCACTTAGCCATAGGAGTTTGACAGTGAGACTATTTAGGTAGCCCCTTGGTGGCAACTGCGCTCGTCCGAGTTCGGGGCGCGTATGTGCCTGACCGGGAAGCGGCCCTTCGTTAAAGCGGAGGAATCCGATAGATTCCAATAGGTCATCGAGTGGCTGACCAGTCTCACGCTACATCATGACAGTTAGTTTTCGGCTTTCTCTACTGAGGTGCTCGCCCGGCCGAACCGGGGCACAATCGCAGTAGTTCTCCTGGTGCTACCTTAGCCGATAGAGCGGAACGTAAGGTAGCCGAACTCAGGAATCGGGCAACCCAACATTTGACCAAAGACATGATTCGGAGCTGATACATATAATGCCAAAACTCGCGACGCCGAACACTCCCTAAGGTGTTCGGTCTTTATGAGTGCGGGCGAAACAACACTCTTTATTAAAAAGCCTCTAGTGTCCAGGTACGTGCAAAAATTCTGACATGGCCACATGCCAAGACGTCAGCCTCCTCCTTGGTTATATCAGAAAGAAAAAACTAGGGGATGTGTAGCAACAAGAGACAGTAAAAAAGGTTTACGCAGGGTCTTAATCTGAAAAGAATCCTTTAGGACGGGTCCCTACTGCACGTTTGCACCTGTGTCTCCATTGTGCCGTATCCTGGACGGGCGCCGCACGACGTTCATCTGTAGAAGAGAGGAACTGAGTTGAAAACGGGTCGTGCCGAAAAAGTTTAAAATAAGCAAAGTATAAAGTAAGGTATATAAGATTGAGCTTTATTGTCTCTTATTGTATATGCGTGGAGCCCCTAGTGCGGGGGGTATATGGCTTCTAGGCCTGCATCAATGATGATTTTGTACCGAACTCGTCTATCCGCGTTCGTGGTCTTGAATGACCTATTTCGAAGTTTTTTTTGGCCGGTGAGGCCATTTTGCTGTGGGGCTGTCAAAGCGGCCGCACAGTCCTCCGCTTGGGGAGGCGCACTTTAGTGCTTTCCCTTCAAAGAGATGATGCCTCGTGGACCGGGCATCTTAAGCGTAAGAGATGCATAATGCGGTATTGCGTTAAAGCGAGCAAAAGCTTCACGTCCCAGTAGTGCTTGATAGCGACTTGAGAACGGGACGATATGGAAGGTCAGCTTTTCACGACGGAGGTTATCGGCAGAGCCGAATATGACTTCGAGCCGGAGAAAACCCATACAATGGGTGTCCGGACCAGGTATTACCCCTTGAAAGGAGGTCTTGCTGCGGCGGATTCTTGCTGGGTTTATCCCCATGTGCCGGATTGTATCCTGATATATCAGGTTTAGTCCATTGCTGCCGTCCATAAGGACATTTGAAAACTGGAGTCCGCCAATTATTGGATCGAGTATCAAGGCAGTCCAGCCTACATTCTTGATATTCCTAGAATAATCTAGCTGATCGAAGATGATCGGTTTTGACAACCAGTGGCAGGACCCTTTGGGGATGGGCCGTGTGGTGCGTACCTTTACGGGCGCCGCACGTTTTGTTATGTGAAGTGAGTTGAGTGTTTTTACTTCTTGTGGGAAGTTCTTTTGTTTCCTGGTGCTTTGCTTTTGGGGTTCGTCCTCGTCTTCGCTTGGTGTGTCGAGCCCCTTGTGTTCGGCATTGAGTCTGCCGGATTGTTTGAAAACCCAACTGTCTCTGTGGGTATGGTTAGCAGGCTTCCCGGGAGTACTGTGTATTTGACATATCCTGTCCAGGACTTTATTTAGGTTGGATGGATCGTCCCTGTTATCCTGGGGGGGGGGGGGCGATTTTTCCTGATTTTGTCGTGAGCCTTTGAATCCGGCATTGACTTCCGTGCTCTTCGGACTTTTGTTCTTAGTCCAGCGACGGTCGTTGTTGCGTCGCGGTTTTCCGTTTCCATCCCTAGTTTCGGATGTAATTGGGTTGCTGGGGCTGCACCTTGCCAACCAGCTGTCCTCCCCTGCACAAAAGCGGGTCATGAGGCTTGTTAGTGCGGCCATTGTTCTTGGCTTTTCTTGGCCAAGGTGTCTGGCGAGCCATTCGTCTCGGACGTTATGCCTGAAAGCTGCTAAGGCTTCGCCGTCCGGATAGTCGACTATATGATTCTTTTTAGTGAGGAATCTATTCTAGAACTGTCGAGCTGATTCTCCGGGTTGTTGAGTTATGTGACTAAGATTGTCTACATCCGGAGGGCGGACATAGGTCCCTTGAAAGTTTGCTCGGAAAGCATCCTCAAGCTCTTCCCAGCTTCCAATTGTGTTTTCGGGAAGGCTTTTAAGCCAATGCCGGGCTGGCCCTTTAAGCTTAAGGGGTAGATATTTTATGGTGTGGAGATCATCTCCTCTAGCCATGTGTATGTGGAGGATATAATCCTCGATCCAAACTCCAGGGTCTGTTGTTCCATCATATGCCTCTATGTTTACGGGTTTGAATCCCTCTGGGAATTCATAGTCCAGGACCTCATCGGTGAAACATAGGGGGTGTGCGGCGCCCCTGTATTTGGGTGTGCCGGATTCTGATGATGGCTTCATAGCGTTGCTTACGAGAGCTTGCTTTCTTGGCCCATAAATGGACCTGACTGGGCCATGATGCGAGTCCTTAAGTGGGTCGCATGCTGATTTAGGTGCGGCGTCGCTTGCCGCTTTATGGGGTCGTCTATCCGACCATGTGGCTTTTTCATTTTTTGAATGCGAGGGCTCTAGGGCCTCTTCGTCGAATTCAGGCAGTAGCTTTCTTTTCGGATAGCTTTTAGTGCGGCGACTGTCGCCGTACTTATCTGTGGTATTGATTACTTTGCTCCATCTAATCCGGAGTGCATCTTCCGCCGTTTTTAGTTTCCGCTTCTGCCTTTTTAGGCTGCGTGCAGTTGCAATGAGCCTTTCGTGGAGATTCTTCTGCTCCATGGGTTTATTCGGCGTGAGGTCGTCCGGAATGCCGTTTTCGCTGGAGGAGGGATGTTCGGTTTCTCTATCCGTGTTGCCCTGTTCGGACGGTTGCTCTAAGGCCTGCTCGTCGTCTACCGGCTCGTCCTTCTCTATGGCTGGGTTTTTGTCGAGGCGGGGCTTGGGTCAGCGTTTACGCCGACGCTTTGATTGCTTTTCGGGGGGTCGATCTCCCGTCCCATCCCCTTTTTCCTCATTGTCACTTCCTTTAGGGGTATCCACCATGTACACATCGTGAGATGAGGTGGCTGTCCAATGCCCTATGGGCGTTGGTTTGTCGGTATCTCCTGCATCGTCATCCATGCTGTCGATGTCTCCGGGGTCGAAGTTGAGCACGTCGTTTGAATTGTCGATAGTGGCTACCAAGTGGGTGGTGGGTGGGCTTTGAATTTCTTCATCGTCCGTATCCCATCCTCGCTGACCGTAGTTCGGCCAGGGCTCTCCTGATAAGGAGAGAGACTTGAGAGAGTTCAGGATATCGCCACAAGGCGAGTGCTAAAAGATGTCTGCGGCGGTGAACTCTATTATCGGCGCCCAATCGGATTCGATCGGCAGGGGCGCGGGGGGTTCGGAGTTCGGAAAGGAGTCCGGATCCTCGGAGTCACGGATCATGCAGAGTGCGGGGCTAGCGTTCGACTCGATCGCCTTTGAGATCGAAGCCCCCGGGGTGACGTCCAACCACTCATCCTCGATTGGCGCAATAGGCTCCGAGTTAGGGGTCGGAACCGATGCGTGTGTGGCCTCCAGGACACTGTCTGGAGCCAGAGCTAGGTCATGCCCTTCGAGATAGTGCGGCGCGCTTAGCCGTGGCTCGAACCCGTCGAAGATCAAGTCTCCGCGGATGTCAACCGTGTAGTTTAAGCTTCCAAACCTGACTTGATGGCTAGGGGCATAGCTTTCGATCTGCTCCAGGTGGCCGAGCGAATTGGCCCACAGAGCGAAGCCGCCGAAGACGAAGATCTGTCCGAGGAGAAAAGTCTCACCCTCGACCGTATCGTTGTTGATGATCAAAGGAGCCATCGGGCCTAAAGGTGACGACACAGAGGAACTCTCAATGAAAGCACCAGTCGGTGTCAAAACCGGCGGATCTCGGGTAGTGGGTCCCGAACTGTGCGTCTAGGCCGGATGGTAACAGGAGGCAGGGAACACGATGTTTTACCCAGGTTCGGGCCCTCTCGATGGAGGTAAAACCCTACGTCCTGCTTGATTAATATTGATGATATGGGTAGTACAAGAGTAGATCTACCACGAGATCAAGGAGGCTAAACCCTAGAAGCTAGCCTATGGTATGATTGTTGTATATGTAGTTGATTGCCTATGGACTACACCCCTCCGGTTTATATAGACACTGGATAGGGTTAGGGTTACATAGAGTCGGTTACAATGATAGGAGATCTTGAATATCCGCATCGCCAAGCTTGCCTTCCACGCCAAGGAAAGTCCTATCCGGACACGGGACGAAGTCTTCAATCTTGTATCTTCATAGTCCTGGAGTCCGGCTGAAGGTATAGTCCGGCTACCCAAACACCCCCTAATCCAGGACTCCCTCACGCGAGCCGCCTCTTTACCACGATGTGACGCATGCGTGTGAAAACCACCCCATGCATGACCCCCACGTCACGCATGACCCTCCATGTCGCGTGTTCAACGCGGGTCGTGGGGAAGCGCAGCGGACGGAGAAGTTACTGCGGTAAAAAACCGCCCCACCTGCCCGCGCACCATTCTAGGCCTAGCCCAACAACGCGTCGCGCTTATGTGTGGCCCAGGCCCGGGGGCTCCTGTTGGTGTACAAAAGTAGGGGGTCTCCTTTTGCACCCCTTTACTTGTGCACGAGCAGTCAGGGCCGCGCCCGCGGCCACACTAAGCAGGGAAGGGGAGGGATGCCGGAGCGCAAGACGACCAAAGCAAGGCCAAGACCAGAGGCGCAAAGAGAGAAAAGGGGCGAGGTGGAAACCCCTGGCAAGACCCTTGCCGGGTTGGCTTCCGCAGCCTCGGCAAGATCCTTGTCGAGGAAACTTGCATGATGCCAGCAGAACGCCAACCTTGAGCCCAAGGGGTTCCAACACCAAATTGGAACCAAGGCTCGGGAGGCACCTCCGTGGTGGCATGCAGATCTTTGTAGAGATCATAGATACACAAGATTAGATGAGAACCAGAAGACGACAATCCTTGGCGAGATCCTTGCCGAGGATATCCACGAGACCCCCGGCAAGATCCTCGTCGGGGACGACCGCGGTGCCATAGCGAGACCCTTGTTGGGCCCTCAGCAAGACCCTTGCCGATGACGCCTGTGGGGCCGCAGTCAGGCCTGCGTCTGCCAACACTCCACCGCATTGCCGCTCCCATGCGGCTGCCAGCTCGACCAGCTGGGCAGGCGCCTGTGTGGTAGCATGCGACCTCTACACCAACTCAAAAAGCACCTGCGTGGTGGCATGCAGATCTTCGTGAAGGATCCACCACCGCGCCAGCCCAGCAGCCGGCCAACGTGGCGCTATAATGCCTCGTCAGCTTGGACGCGCGTCAGAGCCAGGCGAGGCGATGACAGCTGGGAAGAGCTTCTTTGCCGCCCCCAATAAAGCAAGAGGGGCACGTCGGCAGTGCATTAAATGTGTTTGTCCGACGATGCCAGGGGATAGACTCAGCCCCTGTACACCTTTCCACCTCTTGTGTGGTATTGTGGCGACCCCTTTTTGTCTATAAAAGGACGCCGAAGGAGTACTGGAGGGGGATTCAGATCTTTTGGACTAGAGAGCCACCGCAGCTAGTTCAAGAACACAAGAAGACCTAAATATACATAAAAGCGGGACTAGGGTTTTACGCGTCTCCGCGGCCCGAACCTAGGTAAACTATTTGTGTGCTGACCGCCAGACCCGCTCTTAGCACAACCCCGTGCCCGCCAACCGTAGAAGGGATCCCAGTGACCCATAGGTGTTGTTTCCCACCGAGAATCATAATCCTCTTCTTCATTGTTGTTGGTGTCATTGTTCACTTGTGGAGGTGAAGAAGGAGGTTGAGGTGTATCATGTTGGTGTACTTCCTCATTCCCTTCGTCTTGACATGTTCCACTTGTGGATGCCTCCAAGTCAACTTGTGGTCCACTGATACGTCCATTTTGCATCATGTTTTCCTACTGTTATTTGTAATGTTTTTATGCATAATAATGCTTTATGGAGTAATTATAATGCCTTATCTACCATAATATGCAAGGTCTACACAAAGAGGGAGAATGCCGACAGCTGGAATTCTGGACCTGAAAAAGCTATGTTAGAGTTACCTATTATGCACATCTCCAACTGAGTTGAAAATGTACGGAGAATTGTTTTGGAATATATGAAAAATAATGGAGCAAATAACTACCAGAGGGGGCCCTCCAGGTGGGCACAATCCACCTGGGTGTGCCAGGCAGCCCAAGCGCGCCCTGGTGGGTTGTGCCCTCCTCGGCCCACCTCCGGTGCCTCTCTTCTCATATATAAGTCATTTTGACCTAGAAAAACATAAAGAGAGGACTTTCAGGATGGAGCACCACCGTCTCGAGGCGGAACTTGGGCGGGAGCACTTTTGCCCTCCGGTGGAGCGATTTCACCGAGGGAACTTCCCTCCCGGAGGGGGAAATCATGGTCATCATCATCACCAACAACTCTGCCATCTTCGGGAGTGTGATCTCCATCAACATCTTCAACAACACCATCTCCTCTCAAACCCTAGTTTTTTACTTGTGGTAAATCTTTGGACCGGAACCTCAGATTGGTGCTTGTGGGTGACTAGTAGTGTTGATTACATCTTGTAGTTGATTACTATATGGTTTATTTGGATCCATTATGCTATTTAATACCCCTCAAATTATAGGTTCAGATCCATTATGCTATTTAATACCCCTCTGATCTTGAGCATGATTATAATTTGTGAGTAGTTACTTTTGTTCTTGAGGTCACGGGAGAAATCTTCACTACAAAAGAAGACACATCTGTGACATTTTGGCCTGAACAAAAAAATTGTCATGCTTATGACACTTCTATGACGATAATGTTGGGGAACGTAGTAATAAATCAAAATTTTCCTACGTGTCACTAAGATCAATATAGGAGATGCAAGCAACGAGAGAGGGAGAGGGAGTGCATCTTCATACACTTGAAGATCGCTAAGCGAAAGCATTACAAGAACGCGGTTGATGGAGTTGTACTCGCGGTGATTCAAATCACGGAAGATACGATCTAGCGCTGAACGGACAGCGCCTCCGCGTTCAACACACGTACAGCCCGGGGACATCTCCTCCTTCTTGATCCAGCAAGAGGAGAGGAGAAGTTGAGGGAGAACCTCAGCAGCACAATGGCGTGGTGATGGAGGAGCTCGTGGTTCTCCAGTAGGGCTTCGCCAAGCACTACGGAAGAGGAGGAGGAGTTGGAGAGGGGGAGGGCTGCGCCAGGGGAAGGGTATTGCTGCCCTCCTACCCCCTCACTATATATAGGGGGAAGGGGAGAGGGGGAGGCACCCTAGGGTTTCCCCTAGGGGGCGGCGGTAGGGCAGATTGGATCTCCCTAGGGAAACCCTAGGGAGACTTGCCCCCCAAGCCAAGCAGGTGGAGGCGCCCCACCTCCCCAAGTAACATGGGAAAAGGGTGTGGGGTGCACAGCCCCTTAGTGGGCTAGTTTTCCCCGTCCCCTTGGCCCATGAGGCCTTGCAACACTTGTCGGGGCTACCGAAACACCTTTTGGTCATGTTGGCCATAGCCTGGTACCCCCGGAACACTTCTGGACTCCAATACCCTTTGTCCAATATAACGATCTTCACCTCCGGACCACTCCAGAACTCCTCGTGATGTTCGGGACTCCGAACTACCTTCGGTAACCACATACTATTCCCGTTACAACTCTAGCATCACCAAACCTTAAGTGTGTAGACCCTACAGGTTCAACAACCATGCAGACATGACCGAGACATCTCTCCGGCCAATAACCAATAGCGGGATCTGGATACCCATATTGTCTCCCATATGTTCCACGATGATCTCATCGGATGAACCACAATGTCGGGGATTCAATCAATCCCGTATACAATTCCCTTTGTCCATCGGTATGTTACTTGCCCGAGATTCGATCGTTGATATCTCTATACCTCGTTCAATCTCATTACCGGCAAGTCTCTTTACTCGTTCCGTAACGCATGATCCCGTGGCTAACTCCTTAGTCACATTGAGCTCGTTATGATGATGCATTACTGAGTGGGCCCAGAGATACCTCTCCGTCATATGGTGTGACAAATCCCAGTCTCGATTCGTGCCAACCCAACAGATACTTTCGGAGATACCTGTAGTGCACCTTTATAGCCACCCAGTTACGTTGTGACGTTTGCTACACCCAAAGCATTCCTACGGTATCCGGGAGTTGCACAATCTAATGGTCTAAGGAAATTATACTTGACATTAGAAAAGCTTTAGCAAACAAACTACGTGATCTTGTGCTATGCTTAGGATTGGGTCTTGTCCATCACATCATTCACCTAATGATGTGATCCTGTTATCAACGACATCGAATGTCCATGGTTAGGAAACCACAACCATCTACTGATCAACGAGCTAGTCAACTAGAGGCTCACTAGGGACATGTTGTGATCTATGTATTCACACATGTATTACGGTTTCCGATTAATACAGTTATAGAATGAACAATAGACAATTATCATGAACAAGGAAATATAACAATAACCATTTTATTATTGCCTCTAGGGCATATTTCCAACAGTATACCACTTGCACTAGAGTCAATAATCTAGTTCACATCGCCATGTGATTAACACTCTTAGTTCACATCACCATGTGACTAACACCCAAAGAGTTTACTAGAGTTTGATCATGTTATGCTTACGAGAGAGGTTTTAGTCAACGGGTCTGCAACATTCAGATCCATGTGTTCTTTGCAAATATCCATTTCATATTGTAGATGTTGCTACTATGCTCCACTAGGAGCTATTCCAAATGGTTGCTCCACTATGCGTATCCGGTTTGCTACTCAGAGTCATCCGGATAGATGTTAAAGCTTGCATCGACGTAACCCTTTACGCCAAACTCTTAATAACCTCCATAATCGAGAAACATTTCCTTATTTCTAAGGACAATTTTGACCGCTGTCCAATCATCCACTCCTGGATCACTCTTATACCCCCTTGTCAGACACGTGGCAAGGCACATCACGGTACACAGCATGGCATATCGTATAGAGCCTATGGCTAAGGCATAGGGGACGACTTTCCTCCTTTCTCTTTCTTCTGCATGGTCGAGCTTCAAGTCTTAACTTCACACCTTACAACTCAGGCAAGACCTCCTTCTCTGACTGATCCATCTTGAACTCCTTCAAGATCATGTCAAGGTATGTGCTCTGTGGAAGTCTTATCAGGCATCTTGATCTATCTCTATAGATCTTGATACCCAACATGTAAGCATTTTTACACAGGTCTTTCTTTGATAAACTCCATTAAAACAACCCTTTATGCTTTCTAGAAATTCTACATCATTTCCAATCAACAATATGTCATCCACATATACCTATCAGAAATGTTGTAGTGCTCCCACTCACTTTCTTGTAAATACAAGTTTCTTGCAAACTTTGTATAAACCCAGAAAGCTTTGGTCACCTCATCAAAGCGTATGATCCAACTCCGAGATGCTTGCTACAATCCATAGAAGGACCGCTGGAGTTTGCATACCTTTTAGCATCCTTAGGATTGACAAAAACCTTTTGCTTGTATCAGCCTTTCCTCACGGAAACCGTCCAGGAAACTTTGTTTTGACATCCGTCTGCTTGATTTCGTAAATGAAAATGCAGCAACTACTAACATAGTTCAAACAGACTTTAGCATCGCTATGATTAAGAGAGTCTCATCATAGACAATTCCTTGAACTTGTCGAAAACTTCTTTGAGACAAGTCGAGCTTCACAAATGGTGACATTACCATCAACATCTGTCTTCTTCTTAAAGATCCATTTATTCTCAATGGCTTGTCGTTCATCCGGAAAGTCCACCAAAGTCCATACTTTGTTCTCATACATGGATCCTATCTCGGATTTCATGGCTTCCAGCCATTTGTTGGAATCTGGGCCCACCATCACTTCTTCATAGCTCACAGGTTCATCGTTGTCCAACAACATGACCTCTAAGACAGGGTTACCACTGAGAAGTTGTACACACCCTTGTCAACCTACGAGGTTCGATAGTAATTTGTTCCGAAGCTTCATGATCATCATCATTAGCTTTGTCTTCAACTGACCACTACTAGGAAAAGGGCTATAGATAATATGGACACTAATGGCGCACCATGTATGTGGTGCGCCATTGCTATATAGCAATGGCGCACCTGGTGTGTGGTGCGCCATTAGTAGTTTTGAAAAAAAATAAAAAAAATTGTTGACATAGTGCGCCATTAATAGTTGACATAGTGCGCCTTTAATAGTTGACATAGTAATGGTGCACCACACCCACCGTGCGCCATTAGTAGTTTTGAAAAAAAAATTGTTAGTAATGGCGCACTGTCCACTGGTGCGCCATTACTAAGTTTTTTTCAAAAAAAGATCAAATTTTTTTATTTTTTTTTCAAAACTAGTAATGGTGCACCGTGGGTGTGGTGCGCCATTACTAGTTTAACTAGTAATGGCTTACCACTCCCACGGTGCGCCATTACTAACTTGGCCCAAAAATTCCACCGAATGCACCCCCCCCGTGGACCGCCTTTTCTGTTTAACAAATAAAAGAAAATGTTGGAAATGTCAAAAAAATAAAATAAGTTTCCCATGTGATATGTGGTCTACTTGTTGGGAAAATTTACAAATATGAATTTCGACTTTATTTGCAAAATCTCTCTGGAATTTGTAAAATGGGCATAACTTTTGCATACGAACTCGGATTAAAAAGTTTTTTATATGAAAAATCATCTACTCGAAAAGTTACATCCGAATTTAACCGGGGGAACCCCGTTAATCATTTTCAAAATCCCCAAAAACCTAACAGAAAAAGTTACAGGGCTTTTAAGATCTAGAGGGAAAAAATGGAAAAAATTTCAACCTTACTAGTGGCGCTCCGTTTGCTAGGTGCGCCACTAGTAACAGAAAAAAAAATTGGTTTCAAAAAAAATCAATTTTTTTCAAAATATGATACGTAATATGACCAGGAAGTTTGAAATATTTTTTCAAAATTTCATCATACTCATGAACATGATCAAAGTCCTAGACATCAACAAGGTTTAATAGGATTGATATGATAGATATATCAACTAGTGCCTGTGAAGTGAGCTGGTGGTCGGGTTGGATAGAACTGTGAAGTTAAGCGTGCTCGGGCTGGAGTAGTGTGAGGATGGGTGACCTTTCGGGAAGTTTGACCACAGAGTGTGATTTGACCCGAGATTAAACATATTGACCCGAGATTAAGCATAGTGACCTGAGATTAAGAAAAAAAATTAAAAAAATTAAAAAAAATTCTAAAAAAATAATAAAAAATGTTACTAATGGCGCACTTCTATGTGGTGCGCCATTAGTAGCGAAAACAGGTGCGCCACTAGTAGGACTTTTCCTAGTAGTGGACATAGTTGCCACAGAAACATCTTTCTGTGTTGCGCTACTTTCTAGTTGAAGTGAAGGTTCAACAGCCTCATCAAGTTCTATCTTCCTCCCACTCGATTCTTTTGACAGAAAGGACCTGTTCATAGCGACAAACACTTTGCCCTCAGATCTGAGATAGAAGGTATACCCAATCGTCTTGTTTGGGTATTCTATGAAGACACAATTTTTCACTTTGCGTTCGAGCTTTTCTGGCCGAAGCCTATCGACATAAGCATCGTGGCCCCAAATCTTAAGAAACAACAACTTAGGTTTCTTGCCAAACCATAGTTCATACGGTGTCGTCTCCAATGACTTAGATGGTGGCCTATTTAAAGTGAATGTAATTGCCTCTAATGCATAACCCCAAAAATGATAGCGGTAGATCGGTAAGAGACATCATAGATCGCACCATATCCAATAAGGTTCGATTACCACGTTCGGACACACCATTACGCTATGGTGTTCCAGGCGGCGTCAACTTGAAATGATTCCATCTTGTCTTTAGTGATTGCCAAACTCATAACTCAGATACTCTCCCCTTGATCAAATCGTAGGAACTTGATCTTCTTGTTACGATGATTCTCAACTTCACTCCGAAATTGCTTGAACTTTTAAAACGTTTCAGACTTATGCTTCATTAAGTAAATATACCCATATCTACTCGATTCATCGGTGAAGGTGAGAAAATAACGATATCCACATCGCGCGTCAACACTCATTAGACTGCACACATCAGCATGTATGATTTCCAACAAGTCACTTGCCCGTTCCATTGTTACAAAGAAAACGGGTTTTAGTCATCTTGCCAATGAGGCATGGTTCGCATGTGTCAAGTGATTCAAAATCAAGTGACTTCAAAAGTCCTTCAACATGGAGGTTCTTCATGCGCTTTACACCAATATGACCTAAGCGGCAGTGCCACAAAAAAGTAGTACTATCATTATCAACTCTACATCTTTTGGCATCAATGTTATGAACATGTGTATCACTATGATCGAGATTCAATAAACCATTCACATTGGGTGCATGACCATAGAATGAATTATTCATGTAAATAGAATAACCATTATTCTCTGACTTAAATGAATAACCGTATTGCAATAAACACGGTCTAATCATGTTCATGCTCAACACAGACACCAATGCAAACAACATTTATCTTGATTGAACACTAATCCCGGAGGTATAGGGAGAGTGCGATGGTGATCATATCATCCTTGGAAACATTTCCAACACACATCGTCACCTCACCCTTAGCTAGTCTCTGTTTATTCCGTAGCTTTTGTTTCGAGTTACCAATATTACCAACTGAACCGGTATCTAAAACCCATGTGGTACTTGGAGTACTAGTAAGGTACACATCAGTAACACATATATCAAATATACTTTTGTTGAAGTTGCTAGCCTTCTTATCTACCAAGTATTTGAGGCAGTTCCGCTACCAGTGACCGTTCCCCTAATAGGAGCACTTCGTCTCGGGTTTGGGTTCTTGGGTTTCTTCACTGGAGCGCAACTGGCTTGCCATTCTTGAAGTTTCCCTTCTTTGAAACCAGTGGTCTTGTTAACCATCAACACTTTGATGCTCCTTCTTGATTTCTACCTTTACGGCCTTAAGCACGACAAACATCTCCGGGATCATCTTCCCTTGCATGTTATAGTTCATCACAAAACTCCAATAGTTTGGTGATAGTGACCGGAGAACTTTCTCAATCACTCTCTGATAACCCACAAGTATAGGGGATCGCAACAGCTTTCGAGGGTAGAGTATTCAACCCAAATTTATTGATTCGACACAAGGGGAGCCAAAGAATATTCTCAAGTATTAGCAGCTGAGTTGTCAATTGAACCACACCTGGAAACTTAGTATCTGCATCAAAGTGTTTAGTAGCAAAGTAATATGATAGTGGTGGTAGCGGCAACAAAAGTAAAGACAGCAAAAGTAATCTTTTTGGTATTTTGTAGTGATTGTAACAGTAGCAGCGGGAAAGTAAATAAGCGAGAACCAGTATATGGAAAACTCGTAGGCACCGGATCAGTGATGGATAATTATGCTGGATGCGGTTCATCATGTAACAATCATAACATAGGGTGACACAGAACCAGCTCCAATTCATCAATGTAATGTAGGCATGTATTTCGTATATAGTCATACGTGCTTATGGAAAAGAACTTGCATGACATCTTTTGTCCTACCCTCCCATGGCAGCGGGGTCCTATTGGAAACTTAGGGATATTAAGGCCACCTTTTAATAGAGAACCAGAACAAAGCATTAGCACATAGTGAATACATGAACTCCTCAAACTATGGTCATCACCGGGAGTGGTCCCGATTATTGTCACTTCGGGGTTGCCGGATCATAACACATAGTAGGTGACTATAGACTTGCAAGATAGGATCAAGAACTCACATATATTCATGAAAACATAATAGGTTTAGATCTGAAATCATGGCACTCGGGCCCTAGTGACAAGCATTAAGCATAGCAAAGTCATAGCAACATCAATCTCAGAACATAATGGATACTAGGGATCAAACCCTAACAAAACTAACTCGATTACATGATAAATCTCATCCAACCCATCACCGTCCAGCAAGCCTACGATGCAATTACTCACGCACGGCGGTGAGCATCATGAAATTGGTGATGGAGGATGGTTGATGATGACGACGGCGACGAATCCCCCTCTTCGGAGCCCCGAACGGACTCCAGATCAGCCCTCCCGAGAGGTTTTAGGGCTTGGCAGCGGCTCCGTATCGTAAAACATGATGATTTCTTCTCCTTGATTTTTTTTCTCATCGAAACTCAATATATGGAGGTGGAGTTGGAGTCGGAGACGCAACAGGGGGCCCACGAGGTAGGGGGCGCGCCCCCCACCCTCGTGAGAAGGGTGTGGGCCCCCTGGTCTTCATATTTGGTGAGGATTTTTTGTTATTTTTTCTAAGACCTCCCGTGGACTTTCAGGTCATTCCGAGAATATTTGTTTTCTGCACATAAAACAACACCATGGTAATTCTGCTGAAAACAACGTCAGTCCGGGTTAGTTCCATTCAAATCATACAAGTTACAGTCCAAAACAAGGGCAAAAGTGTTTGGAAAAGTAGATACGACGGAGACGTATCAACTCCCCCAAGCTTAAACCCTTGCTTGTCCTCAAGCAGTTCAGTTGACAAACTGAAAGAAGAAAGAAAAACTTTTACAAACTCTGTTTGCTCTTGTTGTTGTAACTATGTCAAGCCAGCATTCAAGTTTTTAGCATAGATCATAACTAACCACACTTGCAATAATTCTCAGGTCTCATCATTACTCATATCAATAGCATAATCAACTAGCAAGCCATAATAATAAATCTCGGATGACAACACTTTCTCAAAACAATCATAATATGATATAACAAGATGGTATCTCGCTAGCCCTTTCTGAGACCGCAAAACATAAATGTAGAGAACCTTTAAAGATCAAGGACTGGCTAGACATTGTAATTCATGGTATAAGAGATCCAATCATAGTCATACACAATATAAATTAACAGTGATGAATGCAAATGACGGCTGTGCTCTGCAGCTAGTGCTTTTTAATAAGAGGGTGATGACTCAACATACAAGTAAATGGATAGGCCCTTCGCAGAGGGAAGCAGGGATTTGTAGAGGTGCCAGAGCTCGGTTTTGAAATAGAGATAAATTGTATTTTGAGCGGTATACTTTCATTGTCAACGTAACAACTAAGAGATGGCGATATCTTCCATGCTAAACACATTATAGGTGGTTCCCAAACAGAATGGTAAAGTTTATACTCCCCCTCCACCAACAGGCATCAATCCATGGCTTGCTCGAAACAACGACTGCCTACAACATACATCAGGTCCCAGGGGGATTTTTGTTTGCAATTAATTTTGATTTAGTTTGCATAAAGCATGGGACTGGGCATCCCGGTGACCAGCCATTTTCTCGTGAGTGAGGAGCGGAGTCCACTCCTCTTGAGAATAACCCTCCTAACACGGAAGATAAGGACAACCTTTGTTGATACATGAGCTATTCGAGCATACAAAACAGAATGTTTATTTGAAGGTTTAGAGTTTGGCACATACAAATTTACTTGGAACGGCAGGTAGATACCGCATATAGGAAGGTATGGTAGACTCATCTAGAATAACTTTGGGGTTTAAGGGATTGGATGCACAAGCAGTATTCCCGCTTAGTACAAGTGAAGGCTAGCAAAAGACTGGGAAGCGACCAACTAGAGAGCGACAACAGCCATGTACATGCATTAAAATTAATAAACATTGGATGCAAGCATGAGTAGGATATAATCCACCATGAACATAAATATCATAAAGGCTATGTTGATTTTGTTTCAACTACATGCGTGAACATGTGCCAAGTCAAGTCACTTAAATCATTCAAAAGAGGATACCACCCTATCATACCACATCATAATCATCTCAATAGCATGTCGGGATACAAGGTAAATCATTATAACTCATAGCTAATCAAGCATGGCACAAGCAACTCTAATCTCTAATTGTTATTGCAAACATGTTTATTCATAATAAGCTGAATCAAGAACGACGGGCTCATCATATTTACAAAAACAAAAGAGGTCGAGTTCATACCAGCTTTTCTCATCTAAGTCAGTCCATCATATATCATCATAATTGCCTTTCACTTGCACGACCGAACGGTGTGAATAATAATAAGAGTGCACGTGCATTGGACTAAGCTAGAATCTGCGACCATTCAATAAACAGGAGAAGACAAGGCAATATGGGCTCTGGGTTAATTCCACAATAATGCATATAAGAGCCACTTCAACAATTTAATTATGGTCTTCTCCTACTGACCCCCAAATAAAAGAAAAGAAATAAAACTATTTACATGGGAAAGCTCCCAATAGGCAAAAGAAGAACGAGAACTATTTTTTGGTTTCTTTTTAATTATTACTACTACAGTAGAAAAATAAACTACTACTAATTTTTTTTGGTTTTTCTTAAGGTTTAACAAACACACAAGAAGAAAAGCAGGAAAAAGAAAATAAACTAGCATGGATATTACAGTGAAAAAGTATGAGCACCGACATTTAGCAATGAGTGTGTGTGAACATAAATGTAATGTCGGTGAGAAATATGTACTCCCCCAAGCTTAGGCTTTTGGCCTAAGTTGGTCTATGGCCACGGCTGGCCTGCAGATATCCATAATAATAGTTGTTGGGGTCGTACTATGATGAGGAAGAAGACTCTGACTGCCACTGGCTGACAGTCATCTCTGGATCCCAAGAATAAACAGATTGTCGTGGAGGCTCATCTTGTGGTTCCTGTTCTGGCTCCTCGACTGGTGCAGGGTTTCCGGTAGGCGTGAATAGCCGTCAACGGAACAAGGTACGTGCCTGCAGTCCAATCAAACAAAGAAGGAGCAGGCAAGGTAATAGTCTCAGGATGATGTTTATTAAAGAACAATTGATACTTAAGCTCTCCTGCCCTATTCTTAACAATAAAATCATGTGCCACCATAATTTTATGATCTAGATAAACACGGGGCAGCACCTTTTCTTCCTTCTCAGCATGCCTAATAGGTATGTTAAAATGTGCGGCTAGGCGTGTGGCATAGATGCCTCCAAAGATGGGGCCCTTAGTACGGTTCATATTTAACCGTCTAGCAATAATACCGCCCAAACTAAAAGTGTTATCACTGTATAAACCTTGGAGCAGAATAATTAAATCAGGGATACTCAGGTTTCTAGAATTTCCGCGTCCAATTAAACAAAGACTAGCAAATAATGCAAAGTAACGCAAAACAGGAAAATGTATGCTAGTGATTCGTGCATCGGAAACCTTCCTGGTTTCTCCTACAGTGATATTATCAATAAACCCAGCCACATCATCATGATGTGGTTCTTCTGTCTTGCCCTCAAAAGGGACCAAAAAAATCCGATAGAAATCATAAAGTGACATTTCCTTATGCTCATCATATAAATGAAACTCCACCGTAGGTGGTGAGTCCCTAGAATGAAAATGAAAGTTTTGCACAAAGGTATTTGTGAGTAAGAGATATTGATAACATTGGTCATGGAGGAAAGCGGTGAGGCCTGCATTGTGAGCCAATTCATGAAAATCTTCATAGATATCGGTTGCTCTCAAGAAATCATCAGAAGGCCATTCACACGCCCGAATCTCCGTGGTGCATGGCAAATTATACTTAGGCTTCGGTGCCTTTTCCTTCGAGCTTTCGCTCGATGAGCCCCTCAATAATCTCCTCATCATTTTCTGAAAAATTCTGAAATTTTTAGTAACTTCAAAATAAAAGTGAACCAAACTCAATAAAACTGATAGAAACTACTCCTACAAGTGCCTAGAGCCTATATCAAGCATTAGAACTACTTGGAACCATATAAATTTGACATGCAATCTCAAGAACATGGTCACCTATGCAGCACAAATTTGCAAAGAATAAAGCACTAGAAAAAAAACTAATTGGACCAATGGAGGAGTCACATACCAAGGAACAATCTCCCCAAGCAGTTTTGAGAGAGGTGCTTTGAGCAAGGAGATCGAAAATCACAGCAAAAGTGGCTGGAACTCGTGCTTGAGTTGGTTTTTCAGGTTTGTGTGAGATAGAGGAAGAAGATGGGTGATGTGATAAGTGGAGGAGGGCCACCGTGGGCCCACGAGGCAGGGGGCGCGCCCTATAGGGGGGGCGCGCCCACCACCCTCGTGGCCAGGTGGCAGCTCCTCCCGCGGTAATTTTTGCACAGTAAATCCTCAAATATTCCCGAAAAATCATATTAAATTGGCATGGCATTCTGAGGACTTTTATTTTCGGGATATTTTTATATTGCACAGATAAGTCAGGAAACAGACAGAAAAAATACTATTTTTACTTTATTTAATATAAATAACAGAAAATATAGAGAGGGTACAGAAGATTGTGCTTCTAGTTTCATCCATCTCATGCTCATCAAAAAGAATCCACTAACAAGGCTGATCAAGTCTTGTTAACAAACTCATTCTGATAATCATGAAACTGGATAAATTTCGAATAACAATAAGTTACCTCAACGGGGATATGCACATCCCCAATAATAAGAATATCATATTTCTTCTTGACAGTAGGAAGAGGAAATTCAAAACCTCCAATTATAATCGATGGAATTTTTCCAATAGAGTTGATACTATGAACTTGAGGTTGTTTCCTTGGAAAGTGTACCGTATGCTCATTACCATTAAAATGCATTGCCTTTGTTGCAATCAATAACAGCCCCTGCAGTATTAAGAAAAGGTCTTCCAAGAATAATAGACATACTATCATCCTCGGGAATATCAAGAATAACAAAGTCCATTAAAATAGTAACGTTTGCAACTACAACAGGCACATCCTCACAGATACCGACAGGTATAGCAGTTGATTTATCAGCCATTTGCAAAGATATTTCAGTAGGTGTCAGCTTATTCAAGTCAAGTCTACGATATAAAGAGAGAGGCATGACACTAACACCGGCTCCAAGATCACATAAAGCAGTTTTAATATAATTCTTTTTAATGGAGCAAGGTATAGTAGGTACTCCGGGGTCTCCAAGTTTCTTTGGTATTCCACCCTTAAAAGTGTAATTAGCAAGTATGGTGGAAATTTAAGCTTTCGGTATCTTTCTTTTATTAGTAATGATATCCTTCATATATTTAGCATAAGGATTTGTTTTGAGCACATAGTTAATCTCATACACAAAAAGATAGGCGTAATCATTTCAGCAAAGCACTCAAAATCCTCATCATCCTTTTTCTTGGATGGTTTCGGAGGAAAAGGCATGGGTTTCTGAACCCAAGGTTCCCTTTCTTTAGCATGTTTCCTAGCAACAGAGTCTCTTTTATCATAACGTTGATTCTTTGATTGTGGGTTATCAAGATCAAAAACAGGTTCAATTTCTACATCATTATCATTACTAGGTTGAGCATCATCATGAACATCATCATTAATATTTTTACTAGGTTCATGTTCATTACCAGATTGTGTGTCAGCATCAGACATAGAAATATCATTTGGATTATCAGGTGGTTCAGCAATAGGTTCACTAGAAGTTTGCACAGTTCTATCATTTTTCTTCTTCTTCTTTTTAGAAGAACTAGGAACATCAATATTATTTCTTTGAGAATCTTGCTCGATTCTCTTAGGGTGGCCTGCAGGATACAAAGGTTCCTGAGTCATTCTACCAGTTCTAGTAGCCACTCTAACAGCATAATCATTTTTCTTACTATCCATTTCATCAAGCACTTCTTTTTGAGTGTTAAGTACTTGTTCTACTTGAGTGGTAACCATAGAAGCATGTTTGCTAACAAGTTTAAGTTCACCTTTAATATCAGCCATATAATCACCCAAGCGTCTAATCATATAAGCATTTTCTTTTAATTGTCTACCAAAATAAGCATTGAAGTCATCTTGCTTAAACATAAAGTTATCAAACTCATCCAAGCACTGACTAGCAATTTTAGTAGGGGGGGCTTCAGCTTTATCATATCTATAGAGAGAATTTACCTTTACTACCTGTGTCGGGATATCGGGATCAGGAGGTTCTTCAGTAAATAAATAATTAAGATCATTTGTTTCTTCAACAGGCGGTATATTAAGACCATGTATTTCTTCAATAGGAAGTAAATTCTTAACGTCTTCAGCTTTAATACCTTTTTCTTTCATAGATTTCTTTGCCTCTTGCATATCTTCGAGACTGAGGAATAGAACACCTCTCTTCTTCGGAGTTGGTTTAGGAATAGGCTCAGTAATTGGAGCAGGAGTTGGCTCAGGAGCTGGCTCAGGAGGTGCCCAATTATTTTCATTTGTCAACATATTATTCAATAGAATTTCAGCTTCATCCGGTGTTCTTTCCCTGAGAAGAGAACTAGCACAACTATCCAGGTAATCTCTGGAAGCATCGGTTAGTCCATTATAAAAGATATCAAGTATTTCAGGTTTCTTAAGAGGATGATCACGCAAAGCATTAAGTAACTTGAGAAGCCTCCCCTAAGCTTGTGGGAGACTCTCTTCTTTAATTTGCACGAAGTTGTATATTTCCCTCAAGGCAGCTTGTTTCTTATGATCTGGGAAATATTTAGCAGAGAAGTAATAAATCATATCCTGGGGACTACGCACACAACCAGGATCAATAGAATTAAACCATATCTTAGCATCACCCTTTAATGAGAACGGAAATATTTTGAGTATATAGAGGTAACGCGATCTCTCATCATTAGTGAACAGGGCAGCTATATCATTTAACTTAGTAAGATGTGCCACAACAGTTTCAGATTCATAGCCATAAAACAGATCAGATTCAACCAAAGTAATTATATCAGGATCAACAAAGAATTCATAATCTTTATCAGGAACACATATAGGTGAAGTAGCAAAAGCAGGGTCGGGTCTCATTTTATCTCTAAGTGATTCTTTGTTCCATTTAAGTAATAACCCCTTAAGCTCATATCTATCTTTGCAAGCAAAAATAGCGGGAGAAGATTCCTTATCAAAAAGATAACCTTCAGGAATAACAGGCATATTTTCATCATCACTATCATCATCGTATTCAGATTCAATAATTTCTTTTTCTCTAGCCCTAGCAATTTGTTCATCAAGAAATTCACTAAGGGGCATAGTAGTATCAGGCATAGAAGCAGTTTCATCATAAGTATCATGCATAGCAGAAGTGGCATCATCAATAACATGCGACATATCAGAACGAATAGTAGAAGCAGGTGTAGGTGTCGCTAACTTACTCATAACAGAAGGTGAATCAAGTGCAGAGCTAGATGGAAGTTCCTTACCTCCCCTCATAGTTGAGGGATAGATTTTGGTTTTTGGATCTCTCAAGTTCTTCATAGTGTCCAGAAGATATAAATCCCAAGTGACTCAAAGAATAGAGCTATGCTCCCCGGCAACGGCGCCAGAAAAAGGTCTTGATAACCCACAAGTATAGGGGATCGCAACAGCTTTCGAGGGTAGAGTATTCAACCCAAATTTATTGATTCGACACAAGGGGAGCCAAAGAATATTCTCAAGTATTAGCAGCTGAGTTGTCAATTGAACCACACCTGGAAACTTAGTATCTGCATCAAAGTGTTTAGCAAAGTGTTTAGTAGCAAAGTAATATGAGTGGTGGTAGCACAGTAAAGAGCAAAAGTAATGTTTTGGTATTTTGTAGTGATTGTAACAGTAGCAGCGGGAAAGTAAATAAGCGTAAACCAGTATATGGAAAACTCGTAGGCACCGGATCAGTGATGGATAATTATGCCGGATGCGGTTCATCATGTAACAGTCATAACATAGGGTGACACAGAACTAGCTCCAATTCATCAATGTAATGTAGGCATGTATTCCGTATATAGTCATACGTGCTTATGGAAAAGAACTTGCATGACATCTTTTGTCCTACCCTCCCTGGCAGCGGGGTCCTATTGGAAACTAAGGGATATTAAGGCCTCCTTTTAATAGAGAACCGGAACAAAGCATTAGCACATAGTGAATACATGAACTCCTCAAACTATGGTCATCACCGGGAGTGGTCCCGATTATTGTCACTTCGGGGTTGCCGGATCATAACACATAGTAGGTGACTATAGACTTGCAAGATAGGATCAAGAACTCACATATATTCATGAAAACATAATAGGTTCAGATCTGAAATCATGGCACTCGGGCCCTAGTGACAAGCATTAAGCATAGCAAAGTCATAGCAACATCAATCTCAGAACATAGTGGATACTAGGGATCAAACCCTAACAAAACTAACTCGATTACATGACTCGATTACATGATAAATCTCATCCAACCCATCACCGTCCAGCAAGCCTACGATGCAATTACTCACGCACGGCGGTGAGCATCATGAAATTGGTGATGGAGGATGGTTGATGATGACGACGGCGACGAATCCCCCTCTTCGGAGCCCCGAACGGACTCCAGATCAGCCCTCCCGAGAGGTTTTAGGGCTTGGCGGCGGCTCCGTATCGTAAAACATGATGATTTCTTCTCCTTGATTTTTTTTCTCATCGAAACTCAATATATGGAGGTGGAGTTGGAGTCGGAGATGCAACAGGGGGCCCACGAGGTAGGGGGCGCGCCCTAGGCGGGCGCGCCCCCCACCCTCGTGAGAAGGGTGTGGGCCCCCTGGTCTTCATATTTGGTGAGGATTTTTTGTTATTTTTTCTAAGACCTCCCGTGGACTTTCAGGTCATTCCGAGAATATTTGTTTTCTGCACATAAAACAATACCATGGTAATTCTGCTGAAAACAGCGTCAGTCCGGGTTAGTTCCATTCAAATCATACAAGTTAGAGTCCAAAACAAGGGCAAAAGTGTTTGGAAAAGTAGATACGACGGAGACGTATCACTCTCTTATCTGGAAGATTAACTCCCCCTTGATTCAAGCGATTGAAGTACCCAGACATTCTGAGCACATGCTCACTGGGTGAGCTATTCTCCCCATCTTGTAGGCAAAGATCTTGTTAGAGGTCTCAAACCTCTCAACAGGGGCATGAGCCTGAAATACCAATTTCAGCTCTTGGAACCTCTCAGATGTTCCATGGCATTCAAAACGCTTTTGGAGCCCTGACTCTAAGCCGTAAAGCATGGCGCACTAAACTATCAGGTAGTCATGAGAACGTGTTTGCCCGATGTTCACAACATCCACAGACGACGCCAGAGGGGTTGGCACACCGAGCGGTGCATCAAGGACAGAAGCCTTCTGTGTAGCAGTGAGGACAACCTCAAACTACGGCCCTAGTCCGCACAATTGCTTACAATATCTTTCAACTTAGTCTTTCTCTAGGAACGCATTAAAACAAGGAGCTAAAGCGCGAGCTATTAATCCACAACATAATTTGCAAAGACAATTTAGACTACGTTCATGATAATGAGTTCAATTAATCAAATTATTAATGAACTCCCACTTAGATAGACATCCTCTATTCATCTAAGTGATACATGAACCGAATCGTCTAGGCCATGTCCGATCATCACGTGAGATGGACTAGTCATCAACAGTGAACATCTCCATGTTGATCGCATCTACTATACGACTCATGTTCGACCTTTCGGTCTCTTGTGTTCCGAGACCATGTCTGTACATGCTAGGCTCGTCAAGTCAACCTAAGTGTTTCACATGTGTAAATCTGGCTTACACCCGTTGTATGTGAACGTTAGAATCTATCACACCCTATCATCACGTGGTGCTTCGAAACAACAATCCTTTGCAACGGTGCACACTTAGGGGAAACACTTCCTTGAAATTTTGTGAGGGATCATCTTATTTATGCTACCGTCATTCTAAGAAAATAAGATGCAAACATGATAAACATCACATGCAAATCATAAAGTGACATGATATGGCCAATATCATCTTGCGCCTTTTGATCTCCATCTTCGAGGCGCAGCATGATCACCTTCATCACCGGCATGACACCATGATCTCCATCATCGTGTCTTCATGAAGTTGTCTCGCCAACTATTACTTCTACTACTATGGCTAACGGTTAGCAATAAAGTACAGTAATTACATGGTGTTTTTTATTGACACGCAGGTCATACAATAAATTAAGACAACTCCTATGGCTCCTGTCGGTTGTCATACTCATCGACATGCAAGTCGTGAATCCTATTACAAGAACATGATCAATCTCATACATCACATATATATAATTCATCACATCCTTTTGGCCATATCACATCACATAGCATACCCTGCAAAGAACAAGTTAGACATTGTCGGCATTCTGGGAACGGGGGTCCCCAGACATGCCTTCCTGCAGCCCACGGCGTGGCTCTGCGAGCTGGCCCGAATGGCCCATCTTCACCAACAAGCACTCAAGACCCTTGCGAGGGGCCAAGCCTCGCGAGGCGGACGACTCAAGACCTCCTCGGGAGCACCCTCAACAGGCTGGCTCGCAAGGGGCGGAGAGTTCAACGCAAGGCAAACCTCGCGAGGTTCCAATGACGTGAGCCATGACGATCAAGATCAGGCAGGCGCTAGGCAGGCGCCAGCGCGCACAGTGTCCTTGTTTCCTATTTGGTGCTAAGGAAGCAAGCGCAGGCGCGTAGTACGAAGGCGTCAAGAAAAGGTTTCCATATCAGTGCAACGAGACCAAGACCAGCAAGACGGCAAGATGGAGGTCACCATGGAGCCCAAGGCAGCGTCACCACCAGAGCCTTTTGCAGGCGAAGACTGCTTTTCTCAGGATAAGTTGTACTAGCTGGCCCCTTTCAAATTGGCCATTGTTGGCTCCCTTCCCGCTCAATATTTGGGGAGAGGACCAGGGCCTCTATAAATAGGACTAGCCACCACCATAGCTAGGAGAGGAGATCCGAACAACCACAAGTTCATCAAGCACAAGAACACCTCTCCTCAGGAGGTTGTTCTTCCCCTTGTACTGTTCATCCTCAGCCCAAGAAGCAATCCACCACACCACACTCGAGTAGGGTATTACACCACAATGGTGGCCCGAACCAGTATAAATCTTGTGTCCTTTGTGTTGCGAGTTTGTCGAGTTAGCCCTTGAGATCTTAGCGAAGCTAGGACGTGGATCGGTAGGGGGGGTCTTCGCTTTCACCCCAGTGTTTGAACCTTGAGGGTTTTGCCGGAATCCGAGATCCGACATTTGGCGCGCCAGGTAGGGGGCACCGAAGCTTCCCTTCTATCGCTCCGTGTCCCGTTGCTCCATCGTCTCCATGGTGGGCGCTCGCCACGCTCGTGCTGAGCGCCGGTCTACCCTCGCCGCCCGCATTGCTCAGACGGGTCCCGTCAGCGGTCCACCCCGTCGTTCTCCGTCACCTGCCGCCAATGCTGCCACCGGCCTGGCGGGGAATGAGCAGCAGGCATCCTCGCTGCACCCCTTGGTGCAGTGGGATGGCCGCACAGGCACTCCATCGCTGACGCCGGCCGGTTCGTCATCCCACGCTCGTCGCGCTCCTGTGGACGCGCAGGCCGCTCTGTGTATGGTGCGCGAGCTCCTGCGCTACCGCCCCGCCGACGACCTCTACAAGGACTGGTTTGATTGCATCGCCGAGCTTGTCAGCGCCGCAAGGGGCTCCCCTGCACCGTCCCACTCGCTGCCTCACCCTCTGCCGGCCGCGAGCGACATGGCCCATGGAGCACCTCAACCACCTCTGCCCCAAGACGGAGTCTGGCGCCCAGGTGCGCAGCCCCATGGCGCGACCTGCCGCGTCTGGCACCCGCGCAAGAAGAAAGAAGCTGCCAAGAAGTCCCTCGGCCGCGAGAAAACGCCCCGCGCTCCCTGCGCCACCATGGCAAGACCGCGTGCCGCCTGTGGCGGCGGTGCGCGGACCCCATCAAGGACAAGTTCTCCTCCAGCGCAGAGTCTCGGTGACCATGGCATGCTGCCGCGCCTTCACCCCTGAGCTGTGTAGCATCGCTTGGCGGGGCAAGTTCAAGCCGGATCTGCCTCCTCGCTATGACGGCACCCCCGACCCCGCGGAGTTCCTGCATCTCTACAAGCTAAGCATTGAGGCGGTAAACGGCGACAAGAAAGTCATGGCGAACTGGTTCCCCATGGCTCTCTAGGATGGTGCCCGCTCCTAGCTCCTGAACCTGCCTCTAGGCTCGATCTCCTCCTGGAACAAGATGCGCGACTGTTTCATTGCCAACTTCCAGGGCACTCGCAACCGCCCACCGGCTGCGGGTGACCTACGCCGCGTCAAGCAACAACCAGGAGAGACCCTCCAGAAATACATCCAGCGCTTCAACAACGTTCACCTCAAGATCCCCAAGGTAACGGACGAGGCCATCATCTCCGCATTCTCCGATGGCGTCCGCCACGTCAAGATGAAGGAGGAGCTCGCCATCCATGAGGAGATGTGCACGTCTCTGGAGCTGTTCAACCTGGTGACCAAGTGCGCAAGAGCTGAGGAGGGGCGCCTCTCCTTCCTCGAGCTCCCGACTGTGGACCCGGAGGAGAAGAAAGCCAAGGCTAAAGACGTGAAGTGCAAGGGAGCAGCCGTGCTCGCGGCGGAGCCGGATGCAAAGCGCGGCAGGGACCTGCCCGAGTCATCCAAGAGTAGCCGACCATTCTGCACCTTCCATAACCTGCATAGCCACAACACCAGTGACTGTCAAGAGCTCAGAGCCATTCGAGAAGGACGCTTCGGTCGACGCCCCGAGCGCAACGGCCGGGGCTATGGCCGAGGAGGAGGACGTGGTGGCGGATGCTGGGATGACCATGGCCCGCGCCAGGAGTGGCGCGACCGGCCTTGTGAGGACCGCTGGCAGGATCAGTCTCGTGAGGGCGCCTGGAGGGATCAGCCTCGCGAGGATCGTCCTCAGGGCCATGCCGGTCTCCCTCCACTACCACCACCACCAAGAAGGAATGACGACCACCATCAAGACAAGGGGATGGGGGCTTCCAGGAGCCGCGTGCCATCGCCTGCATCTTGTGCGGAGCTCAAACCCCAGCCTCACAACGTATCTTCAACCAGTTCACTCGTGAAGTGAATGCAGTCTTCCCCAAACTCGAGGCCACACTCCCGCTCAGATGGTCCAAGCGCGCCATCACGTTCAGCTCGGCAGATGAGCTCAAGTGCGCGGCTACCGTCGGCGCCCTCCCGATGCTCTGTTCACTAGTCATTAGCAACATGCAAGTTACCAAGACTCTCATCGATGGCGGCGCAGGGCTCAACGTCCTGTCCGTCGACACGTTCGACAACCTCCAAGTGCCGTATGATCAGCTTCAGCCCACCAAGCCTTTCTCTGGAGTGACCGACGGCTCCACCACCCCGATCGAGCAGGTCCGCCTCCCCGTCACCTTCGGACAACGCGACAACTACCGCACCGAGCTCATTGACTTTGATGTCGCCCACATCCGTCTGCCATACAATGCCATCCTCGGGTATCCGGCCCTGGCCAAGTTCATGGTTGTGACGCACCATGGCTACAACGTCCTCAAGATGCCAGGAAGCGGCGGGATCATCACAGTCCCCTGTGAAGAAAGAGATGTGGTGTGCTCCCTCGAGCGCGCCTTCCAAGCAGCGTCAATCGAAGATCCCGACAACAATGTAGCTCGGTACCCTCCTGAGGTCGTCCCCAAGAAGAAGAAGCAGCTACTCCGTGCCGGACCTTAGGAGGGCAGTGCTGCAAGTGGCACCTCATCCGGATCGGCCCGCACCTGGGCACCTCCCTCCATCGCATAGGAAAGCGCGCCCGGCGCCTTTCTCGGGCAGGGCTCGGGGGCTCTCTCCTGGAGGGCCTCAGACCTTGCCAACGTCATGAGGGAGGTGCTCGGGCACCACTTGGAGGCGTGCTTCGCGACACGTCTCCCTCAGGAGGACACTAGGCAAGGAGCGCCCGGCGCTTAGGAGTTCATCACCCAGGTATCTCAGGAGCTTCAGGAAGCAAGAGCAATACGCGGCGACCGCCACCCACCTAGCGTTGCTCCCCACCCAAGCGAGGGTGGTGAGCTACACGTCTGCATCGACATACCAGGGCTGAACCGAGCCGCATCTCAGGAGCGCTTCTGGCCTTCGTGTGTTGGGCGCTGCGAAGGTCCACCTCACAGCTATGTTCGTATGCCGTTCGGCCTGCCGAGCGTGGCTGCTGCCTTCCAGCGCAACCTGCGAAGCGTCATGGCGGGTCAGGAGGCCAGGCACCACGCAATCCTGGCAGAGATGGCGACGGTCCTCAAGGAACCGCCTGGACCCCCAGAGCCTCCCGAGGCTCAGGGCCCCGGTGGCTCGTGAGGAGCAACCCCTTCGCCGCGTACCTTCAGCTGCCTCAACACCCCTTCATCAACGGAACCATGTGACATTTTCCAAGTTCATTTAGCTGGGAGCGCCCAGGGAGCTACATTATTCCCAGGCCACGTGGGTCCATCCCTATGGCATGTATCCCTTCTTTTTTATGTCTTTAGCTTACCTTGCTGGGGGCGCCACTCGGGCTGCATCATCCCCAAGCCGCTCGGGCCGGACCCAGTGGCGTGTATTGTTCATGCATTTACCTGAGCTAGTTTTCCTTCCATGCTTAATCTATATATGATTATCACCTGCTTGATTGTCGCCCACCGTGGGAGCCGCGCGCTGGTCGTCTTTCTTCAGGACCTTTCGCATGGGAGGGTTAGGCACGGTGTTTGTGCTCAGGTCCGTCCCTGCAGCGTCGATAAATCCAACGGCTGAGCTCTGTCTGCCGGGCCGGCCCATTTCACGTCACCTCCTGAGGCCGTTGTGCTTGGCTTTCTCACGCGATAATCTTAGGAGATTCGTTCGGCGCAGGTTGTCTGACCACCTCGCAAGACCAACACAGCGAACAAGAATCAAGACCAGGCGCAAGCCGCCTTGAGGTAGGGCCTCTGAGTCCCGCGCTGGCTCACGAGTGCCCAAACACACCTCGTCTAGCCCTGCCGTGCAAGCCACGTGTCAGGGCGGGGCTGTACACACCCCGGGGGCTCTCCGCAGTAGGGAGTCCCCTCCCACGTACCAGTGGAAGCACCATGCTCCACACTGGCAGTCGACACTGCCGAGGAGCGGCTATGCCCGTGAAAGTGCGGAAGCGCCATGGTCCGTCCTGGTGATAAACAACTAAGGGCGGCCTCACGGCCATATCAACCTCAGGGAGCCTCCAGGCTCGGTGTCTAGCCTCAACGCAACGCCTCCCCTTGGGAGAGCCGCGCGAGGGGGCTGGGCACGGGGACTGTGCTCGGGTCATGCCCAAGCGTACGCCATCCTGCCAGGTCCCTCGGACCCGGTCGTCGCGCGCTCCTCCCGAGCCTCGGCGAGGGCGAAGGTATGAAGGGTGTTTGCACATCAAGGGGGACTCCTGAGCATCATGACTCGAGAGCCTAACTGGTCACGTAGCCCCTCACTCCTTGGGTCCGTCCTGGTCTCTGGTCGGTCCAACAGCGGTTTGAGGTATGCGCGGGGTCGGGCCCTACCGATGTAGAACACAATACCTACCATTGCATCTCCTTTCCACAAGTTGTTTGCGCGTCAAGGGGGAATCCTGAGCATCGCGACTCAGGATCCTAACTGACCACGTAGCCCCTCACTCCTTGGACCATCCTGGTGATCCGGTCGGCCCAACGACAGCTGAGGTATGCGCGGGGTCGGGCTCTGCCGACGTAGAACTTAAAGCAAATGGGAAGGAAATCGCAAAATCTCAAAGGAAATATTACAAGACATATTGTTCTCCGAATATCAAACACAAGTTTAAACGCCTCCATGAGGCATGCTACATGCTACAGGAGTTTGAACAGGAAAGGAGCCGCAAGCCAGTCATCCTTCGATACCGCCGGCACATGCAATAGGTGCCCCCTCTTGGGTGGCGTCGCCTTCACCTGCACCACCGGTCGAAGGCGCGGGGGCGAAGGCGTCCAACTTCTCCAGCAGGGCTTCCACCTTACCTTTCACGGCTGCAGCGGCGACTGAGCAGTGTTCATCAGCCACGGGCTCCAGCAGCTCGTCGAGGCGGGCGGCAGGATCGCGAAGATGGAGGTGGGCGAAGACGCGCGTCAGCGCGGCTGAAGAAAGGACATGAGCCTCTGCCTCTGCCATGGGGCCGATGCTACGCATGACTTCCTAAAGCGCCTCGACCAAGTAGGGAAGCAACTAGGCGGGGCCGTCCTCATTGGTGGCCAATGACTTCTCCAAGCCCTTCTCATAGAGTGACTTCAGGGCCTCGCGAGACCTCTTCTCCAGAAGAGCGAAGGCCGCGCGGTCCTTGGCCAGAACCTTCGCCTTGGCATCGAGTTCGGCCTTTTCAGCCTGCACCTTTTGCTCCAGCTCATCTAGCCGGCCGCGCTCAGCGGCCTGTGCCTGCGCCAGCTGCTCCAGCTCGGCGTCGCGACCCTTGACGGTGTCCTCCCAGGCCTTCATCCTCTCTTCCTCCGCCTTACAGCCACGGGCAACTTCAGCACGCTCGTCACGCAGGATCTTCAGCTTGGCCTCCAGCACCTGGCAGCGACCTCGGGCGGCCTCGGCGTCCTTCAGCGCCGCCTCACGAGTAGCTGCTACCTAAGCTGCGGCTCACTTCCCCGCCTCAGAGGTCGCCGCGACCTGGCTCAGCACCACCCGAACGGACATGTCAGAATGGAGCCAACCGGAGACCAGCTCCAGGCGACCAGCCACCAGGAGGGGTTCGGCGCTCTGGAGATATTCTCGCAGCTGGGCCATCTCAAAAAGGGCCCGCTCTAGGATGTGAGGAGAAGCGGAGGAACCTGGGGTTAGCAACATGGCAGAAGAAGGAGGAAGAGGCGTCTTCGTCACCATGTCCTAGGAGGCAGGAAGCTCCTGAGCCTCTCGGACCTCAGCACCCGAGTCGGGCGCTGGCGCCTCGTGAGTCAGCGACGCTTCGAGGGCTAACTCCTCCCGAGGATGCTCCACCCAGCCTCGCGAGGATGATCGGACTGGACAAGCATGAGCACCGTCCCGGCCTTTGCTCATGGAGAGGGGCGTGCTCGCAGGAGGCGACCCGGACTCAAGCATCACCACCTCGCTCTCCCTTCTCCTCTTCGCCGCAGGAGTCAGCCTGGTTACACAACAAGGAAAAAGAGTCAGAAACAAGCATCAACAACAAGAACAAGCGAGACGGGGACACTTATTGATCTGCCGCGACATAGTCCCTCCGCTTCGGGAGCTTGAAGCCAGAAAGCTTTGCAACCAGAGGCAGGGGCGCGCCAGCTCGGGAAGCAGAAGAAGGAGCGGGAGCTGGGCCGAAAGCGGCTCCAGGCGGCGTCGGAGCAGAAGCGGCATCCTGCAAGATCAACGCCGATCGGTCCCTTGTTGGGATGACGGGCGGCTCTCCTTTCTCCGGGCGGACGTCAGCCTCGTCATCATCAGAAAGGGTGCGGAGGATGTCAGCTTTACTCAAGGGGGAGGTCTCCCCCGTCCCTTCAGGGGTCTCCACCGAGTCTTCCTCCTCCTCCTCTTCCTCCCCGCGGGACTCACCAGAAGACAGATCCACCGGCGTCAGCGCCGCAGGGGCCCCGGTGGATGCCGGCGGCACCAGTCCGCGCCCGTCAAAGTTTGGCCTGGAGGCCACGACCAGCGCCCCGTCCTTGCGGCGGAACAAGGGAGTGAAGACATTCGGCGGGTACTCCTGGTCGTCCCCGATGAGGATGCGGAGAGCCACAGCCAGCTCATCATTGGACAAGGCTTTCGGGCTCAGGCGAACCTTGTCCTCTTCGTTCCCAAGCTCCCACAAGGGGCGCGTACGCGCCTAGAGTGGGGCTACGCACAACATCCGGAATTCCCTCAGGAGCATGGCCCATGTCACCTTCGTCGCCTTCGCATTGCCCGGCTTCAGGTGGGCGTTCATCTGCTCCAGCACCAACATCGCCCGCTCGTCAGTGAGCTTCGCATGAGACCACCCCTTGTCGGACTGGGGCATCTCCGTCGGCAGCATCAAGCGTGGGTGGACGCACTTGGCGTCCATCATGGCCCACTTACTCCGAAAGCCGTCCGCCTTCTTCCCAGTCTTCGAGATTGAGTTGGCCATGTCGGCCGTGATGAAATTGGCACACCCGGAGGTATGGCCATCGTTGATGCGAAGGAAGAAGAAGTGGCGCAGCAGAGCCACGGACGGCATCACGCCAAGGTACGCCTCGCAGTAGTAGGCGAAGATCGACAAGAGAAGGATAGAGTTGGGATGAAGATGTAGCGCCTGTAGTCTGTAGTGGTCTAGAACCTCGAAGAAGAAGAAGGCAGAAAAGGGAGGGAACCAGCCCCGCGACGATGTTGTTCGTAAAGAATGGGAAGAAGGTGCTTCCCTCGGGCTCTGGCACGTCAGAGCTGGCCCGACGCCCGGTCTTCCCCTTCTTGTTGCTTTCCCCCACCATCAGCAAGCGCGTGGCGGCGAGGTTCTTCTCCGAGACATTAGGCGCGTCGAGGGCTGGCTCGTACTAAGCCGACAATGAGGTGGGCTTGACCCTCCGGGGCGCTATTGGTCGCTGATGTGGGAAAGGATGGGAGTAGATCTAGAGATTTCGGAAGCAGGGAGCAAGAAGGGGATCTGGAGCATAGCAAAAGGAAGCAGTGAAGGCAAGCGCTGTCTACGCCAGCCTTTTGATAGTCGAGCAGTTGCCGAGGCTGCGTGGGGAAGCGGAGAACGGGGGTCCCCAGACTTGCCTGCCTACGTCCCACGGCATGGCTCTGCGAGCAGGCTCGAACAACCCATCTTCACCAACAAGCACTCAAGACCCTCGCAAGGGGCCAAGCCTCGCGAGCCGGACGACACAAGACCTCCTCGGGAGCACCCTCACCAGGCTGGCTCATGAGGGGCGGAGAGTTCAAGGCAAGGCAAACCTCGCGAGGTTCCAATGACGTGAGCCATGACGATCAAGATGAGGCAGGCGCCAGGCGGGAACTAGCACGCACATTGTCCTTGTTTCCTCTTTGGTGCTAAGGAAGCAAGTCCAGGCGCAGAGTACTGAGGCGTCAAGCAAAGGTTTCCATATCAGTGCAATGAGACGAAGACCAGCAAGACGGCAAGACGGAGGTCACCATGGAGCCCAAGGCGGCGTCACCACCAGAGCCTTTTGCGGGCGAAGACTGCTTTTTGTCAGGATAAGCTGTACTAGCTGTCCCCTTTCAAATTGGCCGTTGTTGGCTCCCTTCCCGCTCAATATTTAGGGAGAGGACCAGGGCCTCTATAAATAGGACTAGCCACCACCATAGCTAGGAGAGGAGATCCGAACAACCATAAGTTCACCAAGCACAAGAACACCTCTCCTCAGGAGGCTGTTCTTCCCCTTGTACTGTTCATCCTCGGCCCAAGAGGCAATCCACCACGCCACACTAGAGTAGGGTATTACACCACAACGGTGGCCTGGACCAGTATAGATCTTGTGTCCTTTGTGTTGCGAGTTCGTCGAGTTAGCCCTTGAGATCTTAGCGAAGCTAGGACGTGGATCGGTAGGGGGAGATCTTCGCGCGCTCCCTGGTGTTCGAACCTTGAGGATTTTGCCAGAACCCGAGATCTGATAGACGTCCTCTAATTGTTGTTGCATGTTTTACGTGGCTGCTATGGGTTTCTAGCAAGAAAGTTTCTTACCTACGCAAAAGCTACAATGGTGATATGCCAATTGCTATTTACCCTTCATAAGGACCCTCTTCATCGAATCCGATCCGACTAAAGTGGGAGAGACAGACACCCGCTAGCCACCTTATGCATCAATTGCATGTCTGTCGGTGGAACCAGACTCACGTAAGTGTATCTGTAAGGTCGGTCCAGGCCGCTTCATCCCACAATGCCGCCGAATCAAGATAAGACTAGTAACGGTAAGCAAATCGACCAAATCATCGCCCACAACTACTTTGTGTTCTACTCGTGCAAAGAATCTACGCATAGACCTAGCTATGATACCACTGTTGGGGAACGTGGTAATAATTCAAAAATTTCCTACATGTCACCAAGATCAATCTAGGAGATCCTACCAACGAGAGAGAGAGAGAGGGAGTGCATCTTCATACCCTTGAAGATCGCTAAGAGGAAGCATTACAAGAACGCGGTTGATGGAGTCGTACTCGCGGCGATTCAAATAGCGGAAGATCCGATCTAGCGCCGAACGGACGGCGCCTCCGCATTCAACACACGTACAGCCTCGGGATGTCTCCTCCTTCTTTATCCAGCAAGGGGAGAGGAGAAGTTGAGGGAGAACTCCAGCAGCACGACGGCGTGGTGATGGAGGAGCTCGTGGTTCTCCGGTAGGGCTTCGCCAAGCACTACGGAAGAGGAGGAGTTGGAGAGGGGGAGGGCTGCACCAAGAGAAGGGTATTGCTGCCCTCCCACCCCCTCACTATATATAGGGGGAAGGGGAGAGGGGGGTGCGCCCTAGGGTTTCCCCTAGGGGGCGGCGGCTAGGGCGGATTGGATCTCCCTAGGGAAACCCTAGGGAGACTTGCCCCCCAAGCCAAGCAGGTGGAGTCTTGCCTCCCAAGCCAGGTGGAGGCGCCCCACCTCCCCAAATAACATGGGAAAAGAGTGTGGGGGCGCACAGCCCCTTAGTGGGCTGGTTTGCCCCCTCCCTTGGACCATGAGGCCCTGCAACACTTGCCGGGGCTCCCGAAACACCTTTCGGTCATGCTGGCCATAGCCTGGTACCCCCGAAACACTTCCGGACTCCAATACCCTTCGTACAATATATCAATATTCACCTCTGGACCATTCCGGAACTCCTCGTGACATCCGGGATCTCATCTGGGACTCCTAACTACCTTCGGTAACCACATACTATTCCCGTTACAACTCTAGCGTCACCGAACCTTAAGTGTGTAGACCCTACGGGTTTGGGCACCATGCAGACATGACCGAGACATCTCTCTGGCCAATAACCAATAGCGGGATCTAGATACCCATATTGGCTCCCACATGTTCCACGATGATCTCATCGGATGAACCACAATGTCGTGGATTCAATCAATCCCGTATACAATTCCCTTTGTCCATCGGTATGTTACTTGCCCGAGATTCGATCGCCGGTATCTCTATACCTCATTCAATCTCATTACCGGCAAGTTCCTTTACTCGTTCCGTAACGCTTGATCCTGTGGCTAACTCCTTAGTCACATTGATCTCGTTATTATGATGCATTACCGAGTGGGCCCAGAGATACCTCTCCGTCATACAGAGTGACAAATCCCAGTCTCGATTCGTGCCAACCCAACAGATACTTTCGGAAATACCTGTAGTGCATCTTTATAGCCACCCAGTTATGTTGTGACGTTTGGTACACCCAAAGCATTCATACGTTATCCGGGAGTTGCGCAATCTCATGGTCTAATGAAATGATACTTGACATTATAAAAGCTTTAGCAAATGAACTACACGATCTTGTGCTATGCTTAGGATTGGGTCTTTTCCGTCACATCATTCTCCTAATGATGTGATCCCGTTATCAACGATATCCAATGTCCATGGTTAGGAAACCACAACCATCTATTGATCAACGAGCTAGTCAACTAGAGGCTCACTAGGGACATGTTGTCATCTATGTATTCGCACATGTATTACGGTTTCCGGTTAATACAATTATAGCATGAACAATAGAAAATTATCATGAATAAGGAAATATAATAATAATCATTTTATTATTGCCTTTAGGGCACATTTCCAATAGATAATTGTGATAAGAGCACGTATCATAGTAGATGTGGTGGGATCCTACTATGACAACAAATCATGATAGAAAATGGGCTTTTCTTCCTAGGCGAGCCGGGGACGCACGTGCATGACATTATTTGGGCCGTCTATGAAAGAAAAAATCATGGTAGAATGGAGGGCGAAGAAAATTTCGGGGAGTTCCCGGTTACGGTGGGTGGTCGGGGCCGAGCAATGCACAAAGGGATTGCGCGTTTCTCTCGTACAAGTACGCGCGTGTGTGCGAGACATTGGGCTCTAACCGAACCTATCGTGGTTTTGTCACGGAAGATGTCCTAGAGAAAGGACTTAGTCGTGGAGCCATCGCGATGGGTTAGCTTGAAGGGGTTAAAGCAGACACAAGGACGCAAGAGAGTTTATACTAGTTCGGCCCCTTCGATGAAGGTAAAAGCCTACGTCTAGTTGTGATGGAATTGATGGGGTTTCGATGACTAGGGAGCAAACAAGCTTCGCCTATGTCTCGAGTTGTTGTCTGTTGTCCTTAAACCGCCGCCAGGTCATCCCCTTATATACACGGGTGACACCCGTCGGTTCACAGAGTCCCAACACCGGTCGATATTCGTATCCGGGTTGGTCTCTCCTTATTCCTAACTTACAGTACAAGTTTATATACAAATTCCGGTTATTAGCTACAAGTCTTGAACCGGCTACGGACCTTAGGACCTCATCGGCCTTCTTGGGCTTTATCACTTCTGGAACTACTGATGAAGTTGACCCGGCCCAGATAGGCCGGTTTACGCCCAGCAGTAATATCCCCAACATTAGGCCCCAGATTGATTTGAACGGGTTCATGTCAATCCTTTAACAAAAACTTCCTCTTCAACGTCTTCCCATAAATTGGTAAATCGCCATGATGTCATCTTCTTTGATTACTGTAAACCGGAGTGACATCACCTGTCATAACGAAGATATCCATTATGCTTCTTTATTTAATATATCTGCGGAAATCGAGGCGACAGCTCCGTTTCGTGGCCCCTTGATTGTCGCGCCTGACACATGTCTTTTTGCCTTACAAATAGGACCGAAGGGTCATTTCCTTTCTCTTTCCCTTCTTCCCCTTCTGCTTCATCTTCCTCGCATCGCCCGACTTCAGAGCTCCGCCGCCGCCGTCGACCTCTGCCTCAACCTTGGCCGTCGCATCAACCTAGGCGCACCAGAGCATCGCCGCAACCTTCCGCGTCTTCCGCAGCTCTGGTAAACCTTCTATCCTTTCCCCCGCAGATCTGTTTTAGGGTTTCACAGTTCTTCAGTATTCATCGTCTGCTTCTTACTCATGCGACAGATCTTTAGATGAATCCACAAATCTTTATTCTGTGCAATGATAGTTGTTTGACCTTCGCCTTCACTTATGCATCTCAAAACCATAGATCTATATGAACGCTTTGCTCACAGGTTCGGTACTGCTCCTTTTGAACCTCTAAGTATTTATCTCTTTTTTGAACTTGCTTCAGATCCAATGCTGTAAAGAAATCTTGTGAAACCTGTTTCTGCGTACTTGTCCATCCGCAATCTCAGTTTTTCAATGCTTAGATCAGGCGGTTTAACCTTATAGAAAAATTTCCAAACCGGTATATTCCATTAGTCCCCTTGTTGAACCGCGAGATGTTGGTTGCTTCATGAAACTCCGGTTCAGATATTTCTGTCTCCGGTTTAACAGTGTACATACCAACGTACCTTGATCAAATACATTTTTGACTCGGGATCTTCTACCTTGTAGATTCCATCATGGCCAAGCAAGTATATGATTGCAATTGGGTTCCTTCTCGCGTCACAGAGGCTCAACTGGACGATTTAGTCCAGATTGGCGCTTTAGGCAGCAAAGATACCATCCATTGGAGGGCTCCTGGCAAAGAATGCCCTCCCACACCTCGAGAAGGAGAGGTTGTTGTTTTCGTAGATCACTTAGCCCGGGGCTTTAAGCCGCCCGGTTCTAAATTTTACCGGGATGTTTTAGTCGATTTCCAACTCCATCCACAAGACACTGGCCCCAACTCTGTTACAAATATGTGTCACTTCCAAGTGCTCTATGAGGTGTTCTTTCAAGAGGAGCCCACAGTGGAATTGTTCAGAGACCTTTTCCATTTAAACCGCCGTACTGAGTTTACTGATGGCTCTAACACAAAGTTGGGTGGCGTGGCGATTCAGAAAAGGAAAGAGGTCACATACCCTCACGCCAAGCTGCACAGCCACCCCAAAGAGTGGAATCAGACATGGTTCTACTGCAAAGACACCTCCCCTGGTGGTGAGAATCCCTTACCTGGCTTTCGTCCGAAGCGGCTTAGCAATACACACCCTTTTCCTCAAAGATTGACTTCCCAGGAGAGAAGCAAATATGCTCCCCAACTGTCAAAGCTCAGAGCCTTTATGGCCAACGGTTTAACAGGGGTTGATCTCACTCGCTGTTGGATATCATGGAGCATACTGCCCCTTAGTTAGCGCTCCGGTTTGATGTGCGAGTATACTGACAGTGTTGATGACCCACTGCGACATTCAAAAATCCAGCTCTCCGATGAAGAAATCACAGAAGCTGTGAATAAGATGTTGAATGAACCGGAACACGTCTGTGTTAGAACCCGCCTTCTTCCCTTCTGTGCCACCAACAAACCGCCAGCTGTAAGACTTTGATTTTTCTCTTTAATGAATCTGTTATTGATATGTCTGGTCATTGTTTAATATCAGTGACTGTGTAATCAGGGCAATGATCCATTTTGGAGCAAAAAACTGCCGCAGGAGAAACCAGAAAAACCAGACAAACCGGAAAGAGTAACTCGGCAAAAGACTAAAGCTGTGAAGAAGAATGCCCACAGGAAAAGAACCACGGCATCTTCTAATCCGGCCCCTGATGATGATGTGGATAATCCGGACTTTGAGGTAGAGCTTGACTCACTTGGTTTATTTTTCATGCATCTTATTGATGATGATATTTGTCAGGATGATGCCGAAGCCAGCCATGCGGATGTTGCAGAGGTAATTATTCTCTCTTCCGATTCAGAAACTTTGCCTTCACAAAAAAACCATCAGGCAAACCGGAAAGTTAAATTTTCTCATCCTCTTGCTTATCTGGATCCTAAATTTCTTATGAAGACCCAACAACACGAAGCTCGTCGCACAACTCGGCACAGTGGCCAGGTAGTTACCTCCGCCGGCTTATCAAACAGTACGGTTCGGAAACGCCATTCAGAGGTCTCTAATTTGCTTGTCAGTGCTTGTCCTAAAGCGGGCTGCTTTCGTCAACCTCTTAATCCGTCTGAATCCGATTACCAGGTTACTTCCCACTCATCTTCTGGCGAGTCATCGGCTACTCAGCTGCCACTGCTCAAAACGGTGCTTGGGTAAGCTACACTTATTGTGATATTTGCAGTACATCACCATAGAACATAAGCTGTATTTGATTTTATTATTCTTCTCAGGGCCAAACCTAGGCCAAGCAAGAAGGCCCGCCTGGACAAAGCGGCCGAAGAAGATGCCGTTCTTGAGCCAGGCAAGACACCCGATCTTGAAGCGGCTATTCCTGAGGATATACCCAACGATCCACCGCAGCAAGACAACGATCTTATTGCTAAAGAGAGACCTGTTGATGCCTCAGGTCCTGTCAATCAGCCCACAGACTCCATCCGGATTGAAAGCTCCACCGGTCCAGCAAAACCTACTGACAACCCAACAGCTCCAGTGCAAACCGGCGGTACCCAGGATGATGAGGTTGTCATTACTGGCACTGGCCATACTGAGCCAAGCAATCCTGTCGCTTTGTCCAAACATTCTGCCAAGGAAGAATTTTCTGCCTTTGGCAAAGGCAAGTGGAACGCTGATCTGACGACTTATGCTGCTCTGAACGCCCAAGATATCCATTCCGGCTATCTGAACCGGTTGTATACCAGTCGCGACTATGAAGCCGGTCTGGTTAATATGGTGAAAGATAAATATGAGGTAACTTCCATATGCTCCTTCCTGCTTGTATGCTTCCATTCTTGCTTACTCTCCTAGCCCCCAAGGGCCGGTTTGTAATATTCTTTCAAACTAGGACTTACTAATATAAATCTTGATGCTTTGAAATTCGCTGATGTAGCCCCCAAGGGCCGGTTCAACTTAGCGTAGTTAAACCGGTACTTTAAGTAATTGAAATTGCCGCATCAGAATATATACGAGCAAATAGCCATTAGCCCCCAAGTGCCAAGTTGAATACTTGTATTGATCTTGGGACTTTGTAAGCAATTGAAAGATGAAGATCGAATATGCATTAGCCCCCAAGTGCCAAGTGCATAACTTGTTATGTGGTTGGTACTTCAATCCTTGTACCGTTTTGTTGAAGCATATAATTGTCTGCATGCAGGCTAAGCTGAAGATGAAAGAAAACCAAATCGTCGACCTCCAAGAAAACCTGAAAACCCAACAAGCTGAAACCTCCAAAGCAAAAGAGGAATTAACCAGTGCTTTAAGCGCCATGGAGCAGCTTAAGGAGAGCTTCAAGAAGAAACAGGCGGATTGGGCCACTTCAAAATCCACTTTAATCAAACGAGCGGAGGATGCCGAGGCTGCACTAAAACCGGTGGTGGATGAATTGACTAGTATAAAGCGGCACGTGCATACTATGACCACTGCTATCTTTGGTAAGCCAGTTTGACTTCTGAATTGACTCGGCCTTCTTACAGAGCTGCCGATTTAACCCTTATGATATTTTAGGGACACGCACTGGCCACTTGGGTTTAGATGTGCAGAAAAAATTGAAAGTCATCTACACGTTGGTCGAACAACTGTATACTAGCGCACAGCGGATCATCTGTACCGCATCTCACAACAAATCGGCACCCACTTTGATTCAAGATACCCTGACGAAACTATCGGTGCTTCCCGCCCGGGTTGAAGAGCTGAAGAAATCTGCTGCTCGAACCGGTGCGATCAATGCCTTAATGCGGGCAAAGGCCTGGGTGCCGGATTTTGATCCTATTGAAGCGGCTCAGGGCTATCACAGCTTGAAAGAAGATGGGTCAGAATTTAGTGAAGCGGATTAGCGAGCCATAAACCGGGAGGTGCATCCGCTAGCTTGTCAACTGGCTGAAGAAGCAGACTTGTCTCGTTATCGAGCTCAATATGATAATCAGAACAAGCGAATAGCTGCCCCAATTCATGAGTCGGAAAATCTTATCCCTCCAATCCGTAAGCACACTTACGCTCCTGATATTTACCCGTCATTGCTGATCCACGATGAAGCTGTTTTTCAAGCATTAATTGGAATCGTCTAGACAATTGTTGATTTCCAGCCACTGGGTAGAGAAACGGAGGCTGAAGCGGTGCAGGGTGACCCACAACCATCAGGCCAAGCTGGTGACCAAGCTTGAACCGGAATCCGGTTTTGAAACTGCCTCTCCTTGGCGAAAAACAATGATATTATTATGGGCACCGTGTTGCCTTGTAATAGGCTAGCTGATACTTTTGATGTTGATATGCCTTCGTGCATAATTTGTTCTTCCTGTGGTGATGAACTTTCCAAAGCACCTTCTGCAATAAAAAACTCTTCAAGTGCCAGTGCGGTTGTACCGTCCGGCGGAATATGATGTCTGCATATATGAAGTCAAAACATCCAAAAAAATCTTAAGTATATGACCAAATTTTTGTGATACATAATACCTGCCCTCGTTGAACATGAAGTTGGCTTGGCCAATCTTGAAGCGGAGTATTGCAAACCCACACTGTTGGAGGAGATAACAGCTCCTGTACATATATGACGCTGGTTTACCAGGTAAACCGTGCCGGGTTATAATAAACACTGTGTTACTCCATAAGAGGATGTTAACAACAAGGATCAAACCGGGCAAATAGTCTCCGGATTGACGTGACTGTGTTCCGTCAGTTGATTGGTTAAAAAACTTTGCCGGTTTAAAAACACAATAAAAACAAAAAAAACCTTCAAAGAAAAGTGTAAATCAAGTGCAATGACAAAACCGTTGCAAAAAAAGGTTTATTTGAGCTGATCAGATGGTGTTACCATGGCTGAACACGACCAAGCTCCCGTTAGGTGTAACTATGGTTCTAGTCAGCCAGGTCCCCAAATGAAACCGTGGCATTTATGCCGATCAAGTGGCATGGTCATGGTTCGGGTTCGACCAAGCCCCCAAGTGATTCTGTGGCCTTAGGCCGATCAAGAGGCATGACTGGTTCAGACATGACCAAGTCCCCAAGTGATCTGGTGGCTCTCACCTATCAAGAGGCATGGTATTGGTTCGGACACGACCAAACCCCCAAGTGATATGATGCTTTTAAAAAGCAAACTCAAGGGGTAAACCGGAGGCCGCTTTAGAGCAACTCCGTGTAACCTCACATGATGTAAAAGAACAGATACCCCGCTTTAGCTGAGGTTCCGGTTTATTATATTTAATCATACTATATACATTGTCATAATATGTACACAAGTATAGCCAATGGCTCAGGTATAGTAAGGCTGAAGATGAGCTATGTTCCATGGCTTGTTGGTCTCCTCCTCTGATGTGTGTGAGTCTTTATGCTCTCGAATATCGATCAGATAGTACGACCCATTGTGCAGATTCTTGCTGACCACGAAAGGCCCCTCCCAAGGTGGGGATAGCTTATGCATATCAGTCTGATCTTGGATGAGCCGAAGCACCAAATCTCCTTCCTGAAAGGTTCTGGTTCTGACTCGGCGACTATGATAACGACGAAGATCCTGCTGGTAAATCGCCGATCGGGCGGCTACAATGTCACGCTCTTCATCCAACCGGTCCAAAGCATCTTACCGTGCTGCCTTGTTGTCCGCTTCAATGTAAGCCGTCACACGAGGTGAATCATGACGGATATCACTGGGGAGAACCGCCTCCGCTCCATAAACCATGAAGAACGGTGTATATCCTGTTGATCTGTTGGGTGTTGTATTGATGCTCCATAACACAGATGGTAATTCTTCTACCCAACAACCCGGCGTTCTCTGCAAAGGAACCATGAGCCGGGGCTTGATGCCTGTCAACATCTCTTGATTTGCTCTTTCTGCTTGACCATTGGACTGTGGATGTGCCACTGATGAAACGTCGAGCCGGATGTGCTCCCGTTCGCAGAACTCCTTCATAGCACCTTTGGACAAATTGGTACCATTATCTGTGATAATACTGTGTGGAAAGCCAAACCGGAAAATCACCTTTTTGATGAACTAAACCGCCGTGGCCGCAACACACTTGCTAACAGGTTCTGCCTCCACCCACTTTGTAAACTTGTCAACCGCCACTAGAAGGTGGGTCTTCTTATCTTTGGACCTTTTGAAAGGCCCAACCATATCCAGCCCCCATGTCGCAAACGGCCAAGTAATTGGAATCATTCTCAATTCTTGAGCCGGTACATGAGCACGTCTTGAAAACCTTTGGCAACCATCACATCGTGTGACCAGATCCTCCGCATCAGCATGAGCAGTTAACCAATAGAAGCCATGGTGAAACGCTTTAGCCACCAGAGACTTTGAACCGGCGTGGTGACCACAATCTCCTTCGTGGATCTCACGCAAAATTTCACGGCCTTCTTCAGGAGACACGCAGCGTTGAAAAGCTCCTGATACACTGCAATGATGCAACTCGCCATTGATGATAGCCATGGACTTGGATCGCTGGATTATTTGCCGGGCCAGAATCTCATCCTCTGGCAACTCGCCTCGGTTCTTGTACGCCAGATAAGGAAGCGTCCAATCCAGAATAACATGAAGAGCTGCCACCAATTGAGCCTTCGGATCAGGAATAGCCAAATCCTCTTCACCAGGGATCTTGACCGACGGGTTGTGCAGCACATCCAGAAAAACATTGGGCGGGACCGGTTTGCGCTGAGAGCCCAGCCGGCTTAAAGTGTCCGCCGCTTCATTTTTCCGCCGGTCCACGTGGTCCACCTGATAGCCTTTGAAATAACCTGCAACAGTATCCACCTCCCAACGATATGCTGCCATGAGTGGGTCCTTGGAGTCCCAAGTGCCAGACACTTGCTGAGCCACAAGGTCCGAGTCACCGAAGCACTTAACTCGACTTAGATTCATCTCCTTAGCCATCCGGAGACCATGGAGCAAGGCTTCATACTCAGCTGCATTGTTAGTACAAGGGAACATTAAGCGGAGAACATAACAAAACTTATCACCTCGTGGGGAAGTTAATACGACTCTAGCCCCCGAGCCTTCCAACTGCCTGGATCCATCAAAATGGATGGTCCAATACGTGTGATCCGGCTTTTCTTCAGGTGCTTGCATTTCCGTCCAATCATTGATGAAATCAACAAGTGCTTGAGACTTAACCACTGTCCAAGGCACATACTTCAAACCGTACGGCCCCAGCTCTATGGCCCACTTTGCAATCCGGCCAGTTGCTTCCTGGTTCTAGATGATATCTCCCAAAGGAGCAGAACTGACCACCGTAATTGGGTGCCCTTGAAAATATTGTTTAAGCTTCCGACTTGCCATAAAAACTCCATACACCAGCTTCTGCCAATGCGGATACCTTTGCTTGGACTCGATTAGCACCTCACTGATATAATAGACCGGTCGTTGAACCGGATGCTCCTTACCTGCCTCCTTTCGGTCCACCACAATAGCCACGCTGACCGCCCGAGCATTGGCAGCAACATATAGCAACAACGGCTCCTTGTCAATGGGAGCGGCGAGCACCGACGGATTGGCCAATTACCGCTTTAAGTCCTCAAACACTTCATCAGCGGCGGAATTCCAGGCAAACTGATCCGTCTTTTTCAACATCTGATACAAAGGGATTGCCTTCTCACCAAGACGACTGATAAACCGGCTTAATGCTGCAATCCAGTCAGCCAGTTGTTGAACATCATTGATACACTTTGGCTTAGCCAGGGAGGTGATGGCCGTGATCTTCTCCGGATTAGTCTCAATTCCCCTGTTGGACACCAGAAAACCCAATAGCTTGCCCGCCGGTACACCAAAGACACACTTGTCCGGATTAAGCATCATCTTGTATGTCCTCAGGTTATCAAAGGTTTCCGTCAAATCAGCAATCAAAGTTCCTTCTCCCTAGACTTAACCACGATATCATCCACGTAAGCATGTACATTACGGCCGATTTGCTTGTGAAGACAATTTTGTACACACCGTTGATAAGTTGCCTGGGCACTCTTGAGCCCGAAGGGCATAGACACATAGCAGAAGGCTCCAAACGGAGTTATAAATGTTGTCTTCTCCTGGTCCTTAACTGCCATTTTGATCTGATGATAGCCAGAATACGCATCCAAAAAACTTAAACGCTCACAACCCGCCGTAGCATCAATAATTTGATCAATACGGGGGAGGGCAAAAGGATCTGATGGACAAGCCTTATTAAGATCTGTGTAATCCACACACATGCGCCAGGTGCCGTTTTTCTTGAGGACCAGCACCGGATTGGCAAGCCACTCAAGGTGAAAAACTTCAACAATAAAGCCAGCTGCTAAGAGCCTGGCTACCTCTTCTCCAATCGCCTTGCATCTTTCTTTGTTAAACCAGCGGAGGAACTATTTCACCGGTTTATATTTAGGATCCACATTAAGTGTGTGCTCAGCGAGTTGCCTCGGTACACCTGGCATGTCAGAGGGCTTCCATGCAAAAATGTCCCGATTCTCATGGATGAACTCGATGAGCGCGCCTTCCTATTTCGGATCCAAGTTGGCACTTATGCTGAACTGTTTGGACGAATCACCAGGTACGAAGTCAACAAGCTTAGTTTCTGTTGCCGATTTGAACTTCAGGGCCGGATCATGCTCCGTAGTTGTCTTCTTCAACGGAATCATGTCCGCCGGATCAACATTGTCTTTATAGTACTTCAACTCCTCGGTGGCACAAACCAACTCTACATAAGCCGCATCTCCTTCCTCGCATTCCAAAGCGATTTTGCGGCTTCCGTGAACCGTTATTGTCCCCTTGTGACCCGGCATCTTGAGCTGCAAATATACATAACATGGCCGAGCCATAAACTTGGCGTAGGCCGGTCGCCCAAACAGGGCATGATATGGACTTCAGATTTTCACCACTTCAAATGTCAATGTCTCTGACCTGGAATCATGATCATCCCCAAAGGCCACTTCCAGAGCTATATTACCAACGGGATATGCTGATCTGCCAGGCACTACACCGTGGAATACTGTATTAGACGGTTTGAGATTCTTATCTGTTAGTCCCATACGACGGAAGGTCTCATAGTACAGGATGTTAATGCTGCTCCCTCCATCCATGAGCACCTTGGTGAACTTGTAACCTCCCACCTGAGGCGCCACCACCAGAGCCAACTGACCCAGATTATCGACCTGGGGACGGTGATCTTCTCTGCTCCATATGATTGGCTGTTCAGACCAACGTAGATAACGGGGTATGGCCGGTTCAACAGAGTTGACCGCCCGCCTCTGAACCTTCCGGTCTCGCTTGTCCAAGCTAGTGGTGAAGACATGGTACTGCCCATTACTCAACTGCTTTGGGTTGCTCTGGTAACCTGACTGTTGCTGTTGTTGGTTGTAACCACCCTGGTTGTTCTGACTATTTTGACCATTATGTCCGCCCGGATTACCATTGAATCCTGAACCGGAACTTCCTCCACCGTAACCCGGCCCGGATCCTGAGCCACCACTAGATTCGTGATCATACCGGAAATTATTAGAATTCTTGAACTCCTGCATAATAAAGCAATCCTTCCAAAGGTGGTTTGCTGGCGCCTCCTTCGTCCCATGTCTTGGACAGGGCTGGCTTAGCAGATAGTTTAGGCGGTTTGGGTTAGGGTTGGGTGCTCCATTACGATTTTTCGGCCTACCCTTGCGTCGCTGGCCATTGTCCTGTGCGTTGGTATTAGCCACAAAGTCCATGTTACCATCCGCTTTACGCTTGCCTCCTCCACCATTGCCTGCCCAGTGATGCTGCTAACCTTTGGAGCTGCTGTTCTTCTTCCCTTTCCCTGTCTTGTCATCATCAGATTCAGGATCCTTCGTACTATCAGAATCAGCATATTTCGCCAAAGCATCCATGAGGGTCCCCATGTCGGTGCAATGACGCTTCATCCGTCCCAACTTCAGCTTCAGGGGCCCAAACCGGCAGTTGCCTTCTAGGGTTAATACTGCGGTGTCAGCGTTGATGCGGTCTGAGGAGTGCAATACTTGTGAAACCTGGCGCACCCAATGAGTCATTGATTCTCCTTCCTCCTGGACGCATGCAGCTAAGTCCACTATCGACATAGGCTGTTTACAAGTATCTTTGAAATTGCTGATAAACCGGGCTCGTAATTGGGCCCATGAACTGATAGAATCAGCCGGCAAGCTTTTTAACCAAGTACAGGCCGTTCCTTCAAGCATCATGGTGAAGTATTTCGCACACGCCGCGTCATCCACATCAAGCATCTCCATGGCCATCTCATAGCTCTCCACCCATGTCTCCGGAGGTTGATCCGCCGTGTAATTTGGTACCTTGCGCGGGCCTTTGAAATCCTTGGGCAGGCGCACGTTGCGTAAAGTGGGGATAAGGCAAGGCACCCCCAAAGAACTAGAAGTAACACCACGTTCAGTCAAGGTGGTTGGACGAACCGGCGTGAGCTGCCGAGCCTGATGCTGTGTGGCTAACTCGGCCTCTCTACGTGCGCGGGCCCAGTCCACTACTCCCTAAGCGTTATCAGCACCACCCGCCGGGTTGTTGTCATGGGGTGCTCCACGTCGTTCATTACTCGACACTGCTAGTTCATCCATATGTCTGCTATAGCTCCGGCTTGGAAGGGGGGTCGAGTGGATCCGGTCGCGGCTGTACAAGTACGCTTCCTGTTGGGCCAAAGCTGTCCTCAGAAGTTCCTTGACCTGTCGCGTCTCTACTGCCTACGGCGAGTCACCTTCAATTGGAATGGCCTCCAGCCATGCAGCAGCGGCAACAAGATTGTCCATTGGGTTGGAGTAGTGACCCGGAGGTGTTAAAGCAGCCTGACATATTACGGTGTTTTGATGAGGCAGGTCCATCTGACGAGGCTGAACCGGTGCACCGGTCCCAGGGGCTTCTGCCCGGTTTCCCTCCAGCGGATTGCCGGCTCTTGGTCCTGGAGTGTTGAAAAGGTCTCTGGCCTCGAAAACCGGAGGTAAGCGGGATCGGTGCTTCCTCCTCATGACTTCATGCGACGCGCTTTGGTCCAACATAAGCCTGTAGGCCTGTGCGTCTAAAGCGGCCCGCTCTGCGGCCATCCTGGTGTCCTCAGCCGCCAGATCTGCCTTGGCCTGGGTGATCTGTTCCTTTACCTTTGCAATCTCCGCGTTGTGAACGTCCTGATCCGGCGGATTAACTTCCGCCATAAGCACAGCCAAGGCATCAAATAGTTCTGACAGAACCTGAGCCGGCGGGCGCACAGGGCCTCCTGCCCCGGCAGTCGTCGCCGCTGCTGAACCGGAGATCGTTGCCGCAGCTGTCAAAGAGTGAAGCGCTGCTTGTGTTCCGGCCATGAATATTCCAACCCGGTTGGGCAGATCAGAGGGGTCTGGAATACTGTTGCCATCGGAACAGCTCCCAATCTGGCCATCTTGTAGCTGATAAACAAATTCGGTTTCTCCGGTCGAAGATTCGTCACCGGAACAAATGACGGTCGCACCGTGAAATTCCGATCCGTCCTCATAACTTCCTCCATGGATGACTCCTACGAAGGCATGTTTCATGGCCGGTTTAACCCGGGCGGATCGCGCACGCTGAGCCGTCTCGACGAGGTCGGTGCAGATGTCCGGCTCAGGGCCCGGTTCACCGATCTTGCCAATGAAAACGTGAATGCTACCAAAGGGGACCCAGTACCGTACTCAATTGAGCCGGCCTCGGGGCCCCAGCCTGCGTCGTCGATGTAGAGCTTGCCGCGATGACTCTTAGTCATCCGGCCTACAGCGTAGCCCTCGAGTCCTTCAAAGCGGCCCTCCAAGAACCGGAAACCATCATGCGATGGCCCCACGGTGGGCGCCAACTGTCATGGTTTTGTCACGGCAGATGTCCTAGAGAAAGGACTTAGTCGTGGAGCCATCGCGAGGGTTAGCTTGAAGGGGTTAAAGCGGACACAAGGACGCAAGTGAGTTTATACTAGTTCGGCCCCTTCGATGAAGGTAAAAGCCTATGTCTAGTTGTGATGGAATTGATGGGGTTTCGATGACTAGGGAGCAAAAAAGCTTCGCCTATGTCTCGAGTTGTTGTCTTTTGTCCTTAAACCGCCGCCGGGTCGTCCCCTTATATACACGGGTGACACCCATCGGTTCACAGAGTCCCAACACCGGTCGATATTCGTATCCGGGTTGGTCTCTCCTTATTCCTAACTTATAGTACAAGTTTATATACAAATTCCGGTTATCAGCTACAAGTCTTGAACCGGCTACGGGCCTTAGGCCCTCATTTGCCTTCTTGGGCTTTATCACTTCTGGAACTACTGATGAAGTTGACCTGGTCCAGATAGGCCGGTTTACGCCCAGCAGTAATATCCCCAACAGAACCCGAGCAAGAAGTTCGCTTACTAAACCCGAGTGATAAACCTGAGCGATCGATCCCTTGGCTGTTAACTGAACCCGAGCGATTCCTTCGCTATAGCTTCTAACTGAACCCGAGCGATCGGTCGCTGCTGCTTACTGAAGCCGATCGAACATGCTACCTCTTGAGTAACAGTGGACAAGGGAGTTGGTTTAAAGAGTCGAGATGTACGTGGTTGGGGTTGGATGAATAGTTCCTAGTAGGGGTTGGATGAACAGGACCCCGTGGTAGTAGGCCATTGCCACTGGATGAACAGGACCCCGAGAGGAGGCCGCCACAGCCGCGCTAGTTGGGGGTGGATGAATAGGACCTCGTAGAGGGCTAGTTGAACAGTCGCCGGTGGAGGGCTGGATGAACAGTAGCCCATGGATGAACCGTAGCTGGTGGAGGCAGGAGGAAGACACGGTGGATGAACAGTGCAAGTGGAGGCTGAAGGAAGTCGACGATGGGTGAACAGAAGCCCGTAGAGTCCCGTTTTGTGGTACGCCACACCCCTTCCGATGAACAGGACCCCCGTTTCAATCGTAGAGCTCCAACACAAGTTTGTTTCCTCCGTTTTGTGGCACGCCGGACCCCTCCCGATGAACAGGATGTCGTTTCGACCGTAGCCAGTCGAACAGAAGGTCGTTTCCTCCATACTGTGGTACGCCAGACCCTGTTTCGGCTGTTCTGTCCAAGCCGGTTGTCTCCCATTGAACAGGACGCTTCCGACCCAGTCTATTGCCTCCCGATGAACAGGACGTTGTTTATCCATTCCGACTCAGCCGGTTGGCTGCCCGATGAATAGGATGTTGTTGCTGTCGTCCGTTGCCTCTCCATGTACAAGAGCCCTCGTTGTACGTATGCGCGAGTAGGCGTTTGAGACCTCGACCGTATGTATGTACGTGGCCGTATTTTTGGGCATGTGGTTGTATGTATGTGTACATGGTTTATAAGGGACTGCCTGAACTGCTATGTCGGGGGCTCTACTACTACACATGTCGCTGCTTTCTCAGCCACGATTCATTGTTGCAGAGAGACTGATCGACTAGTATGTACGTACATGTTCGCGACCAGAATGACAATGCTATGTATGCTTCGACCAGGTAGATCCCGGCTATCAGGGAGGATAAGGAGGCACTTCCTTGCATGCGAAGTTATTGATGGTGGTTCCGAGCTGTCAGGGGGAGGATTCATTTTTTTGCGCCTAATATGGAGGCACTTCCTTACGTCCGAAGATATAGCTGGTGGATCCTAGTTGTCAGGGGGGATGTTTTTTCACAAAATACAGCTAAGCTAAAATGTAGAGGCCCTTCTGGTAGGTCCATGGTGCAGGTGGAGGACTCATTATTTTGCGCGTAATAAGGAGGCACTTCCTTGCTGCAGTCGTGGACCCAGCTATCAGCCTCTTCATGTACAGTCCTCTTCTGATGTAAGTCGTTCCTTAACCACGCCACACCGAGAGCACCAAGGCGGTGGACGATGGCGAGGCCTGGGAAGGGAATGACCTGGCACCAGGGAATACTCGACAGTTGTTTCTCATGTGGAGGGGCATACGTGGGTTTACTGGTTGGGCTGCAGTGTGATGCTGCCGTCACCGGAGAATAACAGGAGATCTCGGTGAGTACAGGGATGGCCAGGCCAGCGATGGGAGTAGGGTGGGGCGGTGAGGCTTGCACAGCAGCAGTGCTGGCCACGGGAGGTGGGAGCAGGCGGCACGACTGGCGCTGGTTTGGGCGGCTGGAGCAAGAAGACCTGAGGTTGAAGAAGCACTACGGCCGTTGGATGGACATCGTATGGTCATTGGAGCTAGAATCGTTCATATTGACTAAGTTGACAAAGCCCTTCGTCCGCGTCAACTTAGTAGGACCACAAGTCAACCTCCAACTATGGTGGGTCCCAGCTAGCAGGGGGAGGACTCATATTTTTGTGCATAATAAGGAGGCACTTCCTTGCGTGCGAAGATATAGCTGGTGGGTCCGAGCTGTCAGCGGGAGGAATGTTTTTTCGCGAAATACAGAGGCCCTTTCGGTGGGTCCCAGCTGTGTGGTGGAGGAATCATTATTTTTCACGTAATAAGGAGGCACTTCCTTGCGTGCGGCCATGGACCCAGTTGTCGGCCTCTCCATGTACAGTCCTCAGATGGAACTCGTTCCTTGACCACGCCACGCCGAGAGCACCAGGGCGGTGGACGACGATGAGGCCTAGGAAGGGAACGACACGGAGCCAGGGAAGACTCGGCAGTTGTTTGGAGACTTGGATAGACTTTATTGACTCATTAATATCATGCTTAGGTGGCAAACTTTTAATTTTAAGAGTTTCCACATCATGAATAATTATATCCATGTTTCTAGCCATATCATCAACTTTATGAAGTTTTTCTTCTACCATAGCTTTGAAAATCTTTTGAGAGCTTGGTTCTCAAGATCAATAGGTATCCTATTATTATTGAATGAATTGCCATATTTACTAGAGTAATTACGAGGATAAAGTCTATGATTGAAGTTACCTCTATAAGCATTATTGTTGAAATTATTTCTAGAAACAAAATTCACATCAATAGCATCATTATTTTGCTCAATCAACTTAGATAGTGGCACATCATTAGGATCAACATGACAGTTTTTTACTAGCAAGCATTTTCATAAGAGCATCCATTTTATAACTCAAAGTAGAAACTTCTTCGACAGAGTTTAACTTCTTACCAGTTGGAGCTCGTTCTGTGTGCCATTGAGAACAATTTGTCATTATTTTATCAAGATGTTTTGTAGCTTATCCCAATGTGATTTCCATAAAAGTACTACCATAGCAGAGTCTAGAATATTTCTCGAACAAAGTTTAGTCCCGCATAATTTTTTTGTATTATCATCCATGAGTGGGACAATTTCTAATCATTAATTTCATTTTCTCCCAAGATTGTGCAACATGTTCATCCTCGGTTTGCTTAAAGATCATCATTTGATTTCTAAGAGAAATAATGTTAGCGGGAGGGAAAAACTTGGAAATATAAGCATCCTTACACTTATCCCATGAATCAATACTATTGTGAGGAAAGGATGAAAACCAAGTTTTAGCATGATCTCTTAGTGAGAAAGGAAATAATTTAAATTAGTAATATCATTATCCATATCTTTTTCCTTTTGCATATCACATAATTCAACAAATGTATTAAGATGGGATGCATCATCTTCATTAGGATTTCCATAAACATGTTCTTTCATAACAAGAATTAGAAAATGTACCATTAATATCATATGACTCCACACTAGTGGCTGAAGGAGCAATTGGAGTACTAATAAAATCATTATTAATAGTATTTGAGAAGTCACACAACTTTGTGTTCTCTTGAGACATAGTGACATGCAAGCATACAAACAAGCAAACTAACAAAGTAAAATATGTTTCATTTTTTATTTTTATGAGAAGTGGGGGGAGATGAAAAATAGAGGCAAATGAAAAGTAGAGAAAGTAGATGATAGTTTATATGTAGGAACCTGACAAGAATTTGATGATGTTTCCCCAGCAACGGGGCCAGAATTTCTTCCTACCACTTGTAAACTGCATTGGGATTTTGCGCGAAGAGGAGGGGTGAAGCAGTATAGTAGAGATAAGTATTTCCCTCAGTGAGAACCAAGGTTATTGAACCAATAGGAGAAGCACACAAATTCCCTTCTACAACACATACACATACAAAAGCAAATAGTTGCACCCAACGCAGGCAAGAGGGTTCTCAATCCCCTTGAACTCGTTATTTGCAAGGATTAACTCTGATAGTTATAGATAGATAAAAAATTAAAATAAAAGGTATAAAATTGCAGCAAGGTATTTTTGGTTTTAATAATATGATAAAAGTAGTTTTCACTAGAGGCTTCTCTCTCGAACACGTAGCATACGATGGGTAAACAAATTACTTTTGGGCAATTGGTAGAAAAGTGCATAATTATGACGTATTCATGGCAATCATTATGGATATAGGCATCACGTCCGTGACAAGTATAACGACTCCTGCTTGCATCTATACTATTACTCCACCAATCAACCGCTATCCAGCATGTATCTATGGTATTAAGTTCATGACAAATAGAGCAACGCCTTAAGCAAGATGACATGATGTAGACAAAGTGAACTCAACCAATATGATTAAACCCCGTCGTTTTGACCTTAATGGCAACAATACTATATGTGTCTCGATGCCCCTTTTATCACTGGGTGAGGACGCCGCAAGATCAAACCCATTACAAAGCACCTCTCCCAATGGAGATAAATCAATTGAGTTGGCCAAACCAAACAGATAGATTAGAGAGAAATACAAAGCTATAACAATCATGCATAATAAAGTTCGAAAAAGACTCATTTACTTTCAATGAATAATCTGGTCATAAACCCAAAATTCATCGGATCCAAACAAACACACCGCAAAAGAAGATTACACTACTAGGGAAAAGCCTAGCAGTAGCGTGGGTTTTTGGCCTACCAGTAGCGCGGGTGACCGTGCTACTGCTACGGCGCTACAGCTAAAGGTTAGCAGTAGCGTTGGTTTATCCGCGCTACTGCTATATCCACTTAGTAGTAGCGCTTCCTGCAAAAGGCGCTACTGGTAATTACTAGTAGCTCATCTCATTGCCCGTGCTACTACTATTATTCAGTATTCTATTTATTTTTTATTTTATGTCGTATTCATACACCTTTATACAAGTTTTCACACAACAGCAATTTAGAGATTGTTTTTACATCATAATGAGTTATTACATCACTGGGTGAAAGAACCATGGACTAGTTTCAAGTGGATGGACATCCACTTGAAACTAATCTGCGGTTCTTTCACCCAATGATATAATAAATATCATCATCATATCATTAACAACTTATCATCATAATACATCATTGTCATATAACACCTCCTCATGATCATCATTTTCATCAATGAGACATCATTTAGCAAGTTGGTCACTAGTCATAATCACAACTCCGCATCATCATCATCAACTCTAACACATTTTAGCACATAATAACACATTGTACCTAGGACCTACTTCTCTCTCATAGGACCTACTGATACGTCTCCGTCGTATCTACTATTCCAAACACTTTTGCCCTTGTTTTGGATTCTAACTTGTATGATTTGAATGGAACTAACCCGGACTGACACTGTTTTTAGCAGAATTACCATGATGTTGTTTTATGTGCAGAAAACAAATATTCTCGGAATGACCTGAAACTCCACGGGAGGTCTTAGAAAAAATAATAAAAAATCCTCGCCAAATATGAAGACCAAGGGGCCCACACCCTTCTCACGAGGGTGGGGGCGCCCCCCCCCCTAGGGCGCGCCTCCCTACCTCGTGAGCCCCCTGGAGACCCTCCGATGTCAACTCCAACTCTATATATTTGCTTTCGGAGAGAAAAAATCAGAGAGAAGAAATCATCACGTTTTACGATACGGAGCCGCCGCCAAGCCCTAAAACCTCACTGGAGGGCTGATCTGGAGTCCGTTCGGGGCTCCAGAGAGGGGGATTCGTCGCCGTCATCATCATCAACCATCCTCTATCACCAATTTCATGATGCTCACCGCCGTGCATGAGTAATTCCATCGTAGGCTTGCTGGACGGTGATGGGTTGTATGAGATTTATCATGTAATCGAATTAGTTTTGTTAGGGTTTGATCCCTAGTATCCATTATGTTCTGAGATTGATGTTGCTATGACTTTGCTATGCTTAATGCTTGTAACTAGGGCCCGAGTGCCATGATTTCAGATCTGAACCTATTATGTTTTCATGAATATATGTGAGTTCTTGATCCTATCTTGCAAGTCTATAGTCACGTACTATGTGTTATGATCCGGCAACCCCGAAGTGACAATAATCGGGACCACTCCCTGTGACGACCATAGTTTGAGGAGTTCATGTATTCACTATGTGCTAATGCTTTGTTCCGGTTCTCTATTAAAAGGAGTCCTTAATATCCCTTAGTTTCCAATAGGACCCCGCTGCCACGGGAGGGTAGGACAAAAGATGTCATGCAAGTTCTTTTCCATAAGCACGTATGACTATATACGGAATACATGCCTACATTACATTGATGAATTGGAGCTAGTTCTGTGTCATCCTATGTTATGACTGTTCCATGATGAACCGCATCCGGCATAATTATCCATCACTGATCCGGTGCCTACGAGTTTTCCATATACTGGTTTACGCTTATTTACTTTCCCGCTGCTACTGTTACAATCACTACAAAATAAAAAACATTACTTTTTCTGTCTTTACTTTTGTTGCCGCTACCACCACTATCATATTACTTTGCTACTAAACACTTTGTTGCAGATACTAAGTTTCCAGGTGTGGTTGAATTGACAACTCAGCTGCTAATACTTGAGAATATTCTTTGGCTCCCCTTGTGTCGAATCAATAAATTTGGGTTGAATACTCTACCCTCGTAAGCTGTTGCGATCCCCTATACTTGTGGGTTATCAAGACTAATTTCTGGCGCCGTTGCCGAGGAGCATAGCTCTATTCTTTGAGTCATTTGGGATTTATATCTACTGGACACTATGAAGAACTTGAGAGATCCAAAAACCAAGATCTATCCCTCAACTACGAGGGGAGGTAAGGAACTGCCATCTAGCTCTGCACTTGATTCACCTTCTGTTATGAGTAAGTTTGTGACACCTACATCTGCTTCTGCTATTCGTTCTGATATGTCGCACGTTATTGATGATGCCACTTCTGCTATGCATGATACTTATGATGAAACTGCTTCTACACCTGATACTACTGTGCCCCTTAGTGAATTTCTTGATGAAAAAATTGCTAGGGCTAGAGAAAAAGAAATTATTGAATCTGAATACGATGATGATAGTGATGATGAAAATATGCCTGTTATTCCTGAAGGTTAACTTCTTGATGCGGAATCTTCTGCTGCTACTTTAGCTTGCAAAGATAGATATGAGCTTAAGAGGTTATTAGTTAAATGGAACAAAGAATCACTTAGTGATAAAATGAAACCCGACCCTGCTTTTGCTACTTCACCTATATGTGTTCCTGATAACGATTATGAATTCTCTGTTGATCCTGATATAATTACTTTGGTTGAATCTGATCAGTTTTATGGCTATGAATCTGAAACTGTTGTGGCACATCTTACTAAGTTAAATTATATAGCTGCCCTGTTTACTAATGATGAGACATCGCGTTACTTTTATATACTCAAAATATTTCTGTTCTCATTAAAGGGTGATGCTAAGATATGGTTTAATTCTCTTGATCCTGGTTGTGTGCGTAGTCCCCAAGATATGATTTATTACTTCTCTGCTAAATATTTCCCTGCTCATAAGAAACAAGCTGCTTTGAGGGAAATATATAACTTCATGCAAATTAAAGAAGAGAGTCTCCCACAAGCTTGGGGGAGGCTTCTCAAGTTACTTAATGCTTTGCCTGATCATCCTCTTAAGAAACCTGAAATCCTTGATATCTTTTACAATGGACTAACTGATGCTTCCAGAGATTACCTGGATAGTTGTGCTGGTTCTCTTTTCAGGGAAAGAACACCGGATGAAGCTGAAATTCTATTGAATAATATGTTGACAAATGAAAATAATTGGGCACCTCCTGAGCCAGCTCCTGAGCCAACTCCTGCTCCAATTACTGAGCCTATTCCTAAACCAACTCCGAAGAAGAGAGGTGTTCTATTCCTTAGCCCCGAAGATATGCAAGAGGCAAAGAAATCTAGAAAGAAAAAGGTATTAAAGCTGAAGACGTTAAGAATTTACCTCCTATTGAAGAAATACATGGTCTTAATATACCGCCTGTTGAAGAAACATATGATCTTAATTATTTATTTACTGAAGAACCTCCTGATCCCGATATCTCGACACAGGTAGTAAAGGTAAATTCTCTCTATAGATATGATAAAGCTGAAGTCCCCCCTACTAAAATTGCTAGTCAGTGCTTGGATGAGTTTGATAACTTTATGTTTAAGCAAGACGACTTCAATACTTATTTTGGTAGACAATTAAAAGAAAATGCTTATATGATTAGACTCTTGGGTGATTATATGGCTGATATTAAAGGTGAACTTAAACTTGTTAGCAAACATGCTTCTATGGTTACCACTCAAGTAGAACAAGTACTTAAAGCTCAAAAGAAGTGCTTGATGAAATGAATAGTAAGAAAAATGATTATGCTGTTAGAGTGGCTACTAGAACTGGTAGAATGACTCAGGAACCTTTGTATCCTGAAGGCCACCCTAAGAGAATCGAGCAAGATTCTCAAACAAATAATATTGATGTTCCTAGTTCTTCTAAAAAGAAGAAGAAGAAAAATGATAGAACTGTGCAAACTTCTAGTGAACCTATTGCTGAACCACCTGATAATCCAAATGATATTTCTATGTCTGATGCTGAAACACAATCTGGTAATGAACATGAACCTAGTAAAAATATTAATGATGATGTTCATGATGATGCTCAACCTAGTAATGATAATGATGTAGAAATTGAACCTGTTGTTGATCTTGATAACCCACAATCAAAGAATCAACGTTATGATAAAAGAGACTTTGTTGCTAGGAAACATGGTAAAGAAAGGGAACCTTGGGTTCAGAAACCCATGCCTTTTCCTTCGAAACCATCCAAGAAAAAGGATGATGAGGATTTTGAGCGCTTTGCTGAAATGATTAGGCCTATCTTTTTGCGTATGAGATTAACTGATGTGGTCAAAACAAATCCTTATGCTAAATATATGAAGGATATCATTACTAATAAAAGAAAGATATCAGAAGCTGAAATTTCCACCATGCTTGCTAATTACACTTTTAAGGGTGGAATACCAAAGAAACTTGGAGACCCCGGAGTACCTACTATACATTGCTCCATTAAAAGAAATTATATTAAAACTTCTTTATGTGATCTTGGAGCTGGTGTTAGTGTTATGCCTCTCTCTTTATATCGTAGACTTGACTTGAATAAGCTGACACCTACTAAGATATCTTTGCAAATGGCCGATAAATCAACTGCTATACTTGTCGGTATCTGTGAGGATGTGCCTGTTGTGGTTGCAAACGTTACTATTTTAACGGACTTTGTTATACTTGATATTCCCGAGGATGATAGTATGTCTATTATTCTTGGAAGACCTTTTCTTAATACTGCAGGGGCTGTTATTGATTGCAACAAAGGCAATGTCACTTTTCATGTTAATGGTAATGAGCATATGGTACACTTTCCAAGGAAACAACCTCAAGTTCATAGTATCAACTCTATTGGAAAAATTCCATCGATTATATTTGGAGGTTTTGAATTTCCTCTTCCTACTGTCAAGAAGAAATATGATATTCTTATTATTGGGGATGTGCATATCCCCGTTGAGGTAACTTAGTGTTATTCGAAATTTCTCCGGTTTCATGATTATCGGAATGAGTTTGTTAACAAGACTTGATCAACCTTGTTAGTGGATTCTTTTTTATGAGCATGAGATGGATGAAACTAGAAGCACAAACTTCTGTACCCTCTCTATATTTTCTGTTATTTATATTAAATAAAGTAAAAATAGTATTTTTCATGTCTGTTTCCTGACTTATCTGTGCAATATAAAAATATCCCGAAAATAAAAGTCCTCAGAATGCCATGCCAATTTAATATGATTTTTTCGGGAATATTTGAGGATTTACTGTGCAAAAATTACCGCAGGAGGAGCTGCCACCTGGCCACGAGGGTGGTGGGCACGCCCCCCTGCCTCATGGGCCCACGGTGGCCCTCCTCCACTTATCCCAGCACCCATCTTCTTCCTCTATCTCACACAAACCCGAAAAACCAACTCAAGCACGAGTTCCAGCCAGTTTTGCTGCGATTTTTGATCTCCTTGCTCAAAGCACCTCTCGCAAAACTGCTTGGGGAGATTGTTCCTTGGTATGTGACTCCTCCATTGGTCCAATTAGTTTTTGTTCTAGTGCTTTATTCTTTGCAAATTTGTGCTGCATAGGTGACCATGTTCTTGAGCTTGCATGTCAAATTTATATGGTTCCAAGTAGTTCTAATGCTCGATATAGACTCTAGGCACTTGTAGGAGTAGTTGCTGTCAGTTTTATTGAGTTTGGTTCACTTTTATTTTGAAGTTACTAAAAATTTCAGAATTTTTCAGAGAAAAACAATATGTTTAGGAAGATGTTCCAAGGTGGTTCCTCTAAGAAGCAAGGACCCAGAATTGCTATGCGCGATGCTGACGAGGATCCACCAAGAGACGCTCCAGTACAGCCTTGCGAATGGCCGTCGGAAAATTTTATGGACCGTGCGGGAATTAAAGAAGAATTCAAATCATATTTGCGCAATGCCGGTCTTGAGGATTTTGAGGCTAACAAATGCCCTCAGTATCATGATCTCACAAGTTCATTTGTGAGGAAGTTTGAGTATTCATCTTCGTGTAATTCCCCTTCAGTCATGTTTGATCTTTATGACAAATCTTATACCATGGACCTAGAGGATTTCACTTTTGCTTGCGAACTTCCATCATGGGGCAGTATTAGGGATCCCCCTAAATCTGAATTTAGAAACTTTCTTGCTAGTATAATTGTGGGGGAATCCAGAGATATAACGCAGGCTACCATAGGGAGCATTCACTTTCCTTCTATACATTATTTTGCTCTTTTCATCGGTAGATGCATAAATGCTAAGGATGAAGCATGTCACATGTGTGTCCCTGATCTCAGCATTCTCGGGAGTGCTATGTTAGGAGACCAATCTTATCATATGGGAGCCATTGTAGCTCGTAGGTTGCATCATAATAGACATAATGGAGATTTCTTTGGAGGAATTTATGCAACCCGCTTAGCTCATTTTCTTGAAATAGACATTCGTGAGGGTGATATGGAGTTGCCTCCTGTATATTTAGATTATAACTCTATGGCTTCGCACCAGTTTGTCGAGAGGCCTGAATCACCTCTCTTATATCGCTTAATTTTTGATAAACGACGTGTTTTCCGTATTACTCTCCCTGCTCCTGCCTTCTTTTATTCACAGACAAAAGGAAGATATGTTATTACCAGAGAGGAGGCAGAAGAGTACGAGAGGAGAGCGGAGCCAGCCCGACTCCACGCTCCAGCTCAGCAGGCGATAACCACTACATATCAGTATGATCCCAACTATCCTTCCTCATCACAGTACGACCCCAACAACTATTATTATGGATATCCGCCAGGCCAGCCGTGGCCATAGACCAACTTAGGCCAAAAGCCTAAGCTTGGGGGAGTACGTATTTCTCACCGACATTACATTTATGCTCACACACACTCATTGCTAGATGTCGGTGTTCATACTTTTTCACTGTAATATCCATGCTAGTTTATTTTCTTTTTCCTGCTTTCTTCTTGTGTGTTTGCTAAACCTTAAGAAAAAACCAAAAAAAATTAGTAGTAGTTTATTTTTCTACTGTAGTAGTAATAATTAAAAAGAAAACCCAAAAATATTTCACGTTCTTCTTTTGCTTGTTGGGAGCTTTCCCGTGTAAATAATTTTATTTCTTTTCTTTTCTTTGGGGGTCAGTAGGAGAAGACTATAATTAAATTGTTGAAGTGGCTCTTATATGCATTATTGTTGAATTAACCAAGAGCCCATATTGCCTTGTCTTCTCCTGTTTATTGAATGCTCGCAGATTCCAGCTTAGTCCGATGCATGTACACTCTTATTATTATTCACACCGTTCGGTCGTGCAAGTGAAAGGCAACTATGATGATATATGATGGACTCACTGATATGAGAAAAGCTGGTATGAACTCGACCTCTTTTGTTTTTGAAAATATGATGAGTCCCTTGTTCTTGATTCAGCTTATTATGAATAAACATGTTTGCAATGACAATTAGAGATCATAGTTGCTCGTGCCATGCTTGATTAGCTATGAGTTATAATGGTTTACCTTGTGTGCCAACATGCTATTGAGATGATTATGATGTGGTATGATGGGGTGGTATCCTCCTTCGAATGATTTAAGTGACTTGACTTGGCACATGTTCACGCATGTAGTTGAAACAAATCAACATAGCCTTCACGACATTTATGTTCATGGTGGATTATATCCTACTCATGCTTGCATCCAATATTTATTAATTTTAATGCATGTACATGGCTGTTGTCGCTCTCTAGTTGGTCGCTTCCCAGTCTTTTACTATCCTTCACTTGTACTAAGCGGGAATACTGCTTGTGCATCCAATCCCTTAAACCCCAAAGTTATTCCAGATGAGTCCACTATGCCTTCCTATATGCGGTATCTACCTGCCGTTCCAAGTAAATTTGTATGTGCCAAACTCTAAACCTTCAAATAAACATTCTGTTTTGTATGCTCGAATAGCTCATGTGTCAACAAAGGTTGTCCTTATCTTTTGTGTTAGGCAGGTTATTCTCAAGAGGAGTGGACTCCGCTCCTCACTCACGAGAAAATGGCTGGTCACCGGGATGCCCAGTCCCATGCTTTATGCAAACTAAATCAAAATTAATTGCAAACAAAACTCCCCCTAGGACCTGATGTATGTTGGAGGCACTCGTTGTTTCGAGCAAGCCATGGATTGATGCTTGTTGGTGGAGGGGGAGTATAAACTTTACCATTCTGTTTGGGAACCGCCTATAATGTGTTTAGCATGGAAGATATCGCCATCTCTTAGTTGTTACGTTGACAATGAAAGTATACTGCTCAAAATACAATTTATCTCTATTTCAAAACTGAGCTCTGGCACCTCTACAAATCCCTGCTTCCCTCTGCGAAGGGCCTATCCATTTACTTTTATGCTGAGTCATCACCCTCTTATTAAAAAGCACTAGCTGGAGAGCACAGCCGTCATTTGCATTCATTACTGTTAATTTATATTGGGTATGACTATGATTGGATCTCTTTTACCATGAATTACAATGTCTAGTCAGTTCTTGATCTTTAAAGGTGCTCTGCATTTATGTTTTGCGGTCTCAGAAAGGGCTAGTGAGATACCATCTTGTTATATCATATTATAATTGTTTTGAGAAAGTGTTGTCATCCGAGATTTATTATTATGACTTGCTAGTTGATTATGCTATTGATATGAGTAATGATGAGACCTGAGAATTATTGCAAGTGTGGTTAGTTATGATCTATGCTGAAAACTTGAATGCTGGCTTGACATAGTTACAACAACAAGAGCAAACAGAGTTTGTAAAAGTTTTTCTTTCTTTATTTCAGTTTGTCAACTGAATAGCTTGAGGACAAGCAAGGGTTTAAGCTTGGGGGAGTTGATACGTCTCCATCGTATCTACTTTTCCAAACACTTTTGCCCTTGTTTTGGACTCTAACTTGTATGATTTGAATGGAACTAACCCGGACTGACGCTGTTTTCAGCAGAATATCCATGATGTTGTTTTATGTGCAGAAAACAAATATCCTCGGAATGACCTGAAACTCCACGGGAGGTCTTAGAAAAAATAATAAAAAATCCTCGCCAAATATGAAGACCAAGGGGCCCACACCCTTCTCACGAGGGTGGGGGGGGGCCCCCCCTAGGGCGCGCCCCCTACCTCGTGGGCCCCCTGGAGACCCTCCGACGCCAACTCCAACTCTATATATTTGCTTTCGGAGAGAAAAAAAATCAGAGAGAAGAAATCATCAAAATCAGAGAGAAGAAATCATAGCGTTTTACGATACGGAGCTGCCGCCAAGCCCTAAAACCTCTCGGGAGGGCTGGTCTGGAGTCCGTTTGGGGCTCTGGAGAGGGGGATTCGTCGCCGTCATCATCATCAACCATCCTCCATCACCAATTTCATGATGCTCACCGCCGTGCGTGAGTAATTCCATCGTAGGCTTGCTGGACGGTGATGGGTTGGATGAGATTTATCATGTAATCGAGTTAGTTTTGTTAGGGTTTGATCCCTAGTATCCATTATGTTCTGAGATTGATGTTGCTATGACTTTGCTATGCTTAATGCTTGTCACTAGGGCCCGAGTGCCATGATTTTAGATCTGAACCTATTATATTTTCATGAATATATGTGAGTTCTTGATCCTATCTTGCAAGTCTATAGTCACCTACTATGTGTTATGATCCGGCAACCCCGAAGTGACAATAATCGGGACCACTCCCGGTGACGACCATAGTTTGTGGAGTTCATGTATTCACTATGTGCTAATTCTTTGTTCCGGTTCTCTATTAAAAGGAGGCCTTAATATCCCTTAGATTCCAATAGGACCCCGCTGCCACGGGAGGGTAGGACAAAAGATGTCATGCAAGTTCTTTTCCATAAGCACGTATGACTATATACGGAATACATGCCTACATTACATTGATGAATTGGAGCTAGTTCTGTGTCATCCTATGTTATGACTGTTACATGATGAACCGCATCCGGCATAATTATCCATCACTGATCCGGTGCCTACGAGTTTTCCATATACTGGTTTACGCTTATTTACTTTCCCGCTGCTACTGTTACAATCACTACAAAATAAAAAAACATTACTTTTTCTGTCTTTACTTTTGTTGCCGCTACCACCACTATCATATTACTTTGCTACTAAACACTTTGCTGCAGATACTAAGTTTCCAGGTGTGGTTGAATTGACAACTCAGCTGCTAATACTTGAGAATATTCTTTGGCTCCCCTTGTGTCGACTCAATAAATTTGGGTTGAATACTCTACCCTCGAAAGCTGTTGCGATCCCCTATACATAGTGTCTTGCATGACATGGGATAAGCTAGTCGAATTGTAAAAGACAAAAAATACACGTTGAAGAAGCAGAAGTCGTGCTTAATTATGGAAAAAACACATGTTGTCGTTGCGTACCATTTCAACATTGAAGGTCTCCTGAAGCTTAATGCTGAAGCGCCGACCTTCTACCAGGTGAGGCATGTCGCACTGACCCCGGTCGTTGCCGCACCAGTCACACTCCACCAGGAGACTTTCATCGTCCGACAGACGACATCGACGACATTTCCTATGTTCTTAATTGAAAGATTAAACCTGTACAATTAAATATATGTACTACAAAAACTAATTTAGATCATTAGTATTCATCACAGGTTAACTATCAGTCTGTCGAGTCTTTTCTTGAAAACTCTCAGGTCACGTGGTGTATACATTCGACTGTTGGTGATGGTCGCTCCTCCTTTCGTCCCCGAGTGCATTACACCAAAATGTCTAGCACACGGGAACGAAGGAAAAGCGACCCCCACGACAACAGTCGGGATTCTTCGTCCTCTCATATATGGTGGAGACTTTCCCTCACTGATTCCTCTCTGACATTTGCAACCACCGGTGATGGTCGTTACTCCTCCTTCCCCTAGTGCATAACAAAGGTCTAGCACAAGGAGAAGAAGGAGAAACAACCCCCACGACAACAGTCAGGATTCTTTGTCCTCTCTCATATATGGTGGACACACTCCCTCACTGATTTTTTCGACCGTCGGTGATGGTCATTATTCCTCCTTCCCCAAGTTCATAACAAAGGTCTAGCACAAGGAGAAGAAGGAAAAACAACCCCCATGACAACAATCGGGATTCTTCTTCACTCATTTGTTGATTGTCATGTATGGAGCCTCGACAGACTTAGAGTCAACCCTAAATGTCGTTTAATTATTTTTCTAGAAAATCCAGGCCACTCGATATTTCCTACATATTCTAGCACAAGTCATGCCAAAATTCACGAAAAAATCTAGCATGACCTTTGCTAAAAAAAAGGACATATCAAGCGCCTGAAATTTGCCGGAACGGAAATTAATCAACACTTCGGCAAAACATAGGCCACTCGGAGGTGTTACCTGCAAACATGGCCGGCCACTTGGGGAAGCACATATCCTATCTGAGCAACACAAGATATACATGTTTATATCTACATCATATGAGCATTCAAACTTGATGGTCATTGCATTTCAATGGTTGAAAATATGAACAAAAACATTTCAAAATATCTTATAGGACTCATATTGACATGAAGATTTAGCTGGTCTCACCTCGAGGTCGGAGGGGGCCGGTGACGGGGACGACGGCGAGGATGATGGACGGGCTCCTTGATTTATGCAAAACAAAAACCCTATAAGCTATCAACTAATCAAATGCATATGCCTTGCATAGTGCTCTCCAATTTGAGCATTCTATAAGAAAACCAAATCATAAAATAAATTAGTATTCAAATTAGCATGCATTCAATAAGCAAAACTAAATCATCTCTTGCATCCGTACATCATCGAGTATTATCACTAATACATCTCGAATAGTATCCTACATATAACATCACTAATACAGCTAAAACCCTAGCGAACGACGGGTATCAGCGTGGGTGGTGGACACCCAAAGAGAAGGAACCATCACATGATCATAGCTCTAGTGAGATCCAAGAAGAACCTGCCAGGTATTGGAGAACCTGCCCTACAACGCAACCATGTAGCGACGGACGTGCTCGTCCTCCTCGCTGACACAGTGACGTACCACCTCCGCGCGGTCCTCAAGCCTCCGCACTGTCACTGGCCCACACGACCACCACCAAAGAAGGTTTGGGTCAATGACGGCTGGCTCCTCACCAAGTTGCGCCCCCAGAAGGTGGCACCTCCCAGTACCAGCCCAGCGGAGCCCAGTCTCGGACATGGTCCCTCTGATCAAGCAGGCCTCCTCCGCCGAGTTGACGACGAGGATGCGGGATAGGCATCGTCGACTTCGATGCGGGAATAATTGCTTTAACTAAAAAATAACAAAAAATGTGACATGTTCAAAATATGACATGTCCACTTCAAAACGAATCAAGCTAGAATTCTGTTAAATGCACCTAAAAATAAACTAGTTCTATTAATTTTCTTACTAAAAATAAACTAGTTCTATAGTAAAATTTTAATTAGATCATCAAATCTTATATACCTAAATTTTCTTACTAAAAATAAACTTGTTCTATTAATTCAAATAGTTCAACTAAACACTTACTATAAATAAAAATAAACTAGTTCAGCTAGTACTATTAATTTTCTTACTAAAAATAAACTAATTCTATTAATTCAACTAGTTCTTACTAAAAATCAACTAGTTCTATTAATTTTCTTACTAATTCTATTAAACACTTACTAAAAATAGTAAAAAAACTATATTGAATTTTTTCTCTAAACTAAACACTACTGCCATAATTAACATCTAGTTAAACCCTACTGCCCTAACCCTACTGCCCTAGTTCTTAAGCATCTACAAGTACTAACTAATTAGATGAACCCTAGCTAGGTACTTAAGCATCTACAAGTACTTAAGAACCCATTGATGAACCCTAGGAATTTTTCCTAAAAACTACTTAAGCATCTGCACTATTGCCCTAATTAACATCTAGTTTACAACTATATTTACTTAACTACACTAGGTGCACAACAACTATATAACTACTTAAGCATTTACAAGTACTAGCTAATTTGATGAACCCTAATAATTAGATGAACCCTAAAATTTGATGAACCCTAGGAACCCTAGCTAGGCAGAGGTAGGGGGAGGAGGAGGAGGTGTAGGCGTGCTCACCTCAGGCGCCGGCAGAGTTAGGGAGCGGCCGAGGGAGGCGCACACGGTGTTGAGGTCGGGGTCGGGGCTCGGGCGCGCGGCGAAGGGCGGCGATTGAGGGCGACGACAACGATGGCCACCGAGGGCAGCAGAGGGTGTGCGGAGGGTGACGGGAGAGCGCGCGCGGCTGACGGTGATGTAGGGTGACGCGGCAACAGCAGATCAAGGGGGGATTTGGGGGAAGTGGCCGGGGGGAAGAAGAACCACGCGGTTAAGTCAAAAATAGTAGTAGCGCTGGCCCCGAAAAGTGCTACTGCTACATTAGCGATAGCTAACTTAGTTATAGCGCTGACTAACAAAATGCGATACTACTACGTTAGCTATTGCGCTTGTCCTGAAAGCACGATGCTGCTACGCCTTTCTCCTTTATTTTTCTTTTTCTTTTATTTTCCTTCACATTTTCTTTTTTTCCTTTCCCCCTTTTCTATTTCTTTCATTTTCATTTACTTTTCTACATGTTTTTCATTTTGTTTTATTTTCATTAGCAGTAGCGCTTTCCGCGTAAAACACGCTGCTACAACCATCTTAGCAGCAGCATGCTTTGCATAAGCTCGCTACTACTATTCCTAGCCTGTAGAGAATAGTGTGGGAGTTGTAGTAGTAGCGCTTCTTTCTTCAGACGCGCTACTGCTACAAACTTAGCTGCAGCGCATTTATTTGTCGGGGGCTAGTGGTAAGTAGTAGTGGCGCTTCTTTTTGACCCGCGCTACTGGTAAGTTTCTGTGTATAAGGTTTTCCTTAGTAGTGTTACATCGGATAGAACTCCAAGAAGATCGAGGGGAACATTGTATTGAAGATCAAAGAGAGAGAAGAAGCCATCCAGCTACTAGCTATGGACCCATAGGTCTATGGTAAACTACTCACACATCATCGAAAGGCGGCAAGGATGATGTAGAAGCCCTCCGTGATGGATTCCCCCTCCGGCAGAGTACTAGAGAAGGCCTCCATATGGGATCGCGGAAGAACAGAAGCTTGCGGTGGCGAAAGAAGTGTTTCAGGTGGCTCTCTGTTGGTTAGGGTATATTTGAGAATTTAAAGAGGTGGAATTAGGTCAAATAGAGTTGCATGGGGCCCATGGGCTTAGGGGTGCGACCTACACCTAGGGCATGCCCGATAAGCTCGTGGATCTCTCCTAACTCTTCTAGCCTCCTCCCAAACCTTCTAGGGTCCCTTCCGGTCCAAAAAAATCACCGTAAAGTTTCATCATGTATGGACATCATTTGGTATTGATTTTCTGAAATGCCAAAACAAGCAAAAAAATAGGAACTGATACAGCCTTAATAGGTTAGTCCCAAAAATGATATAAAATAGCATAAAAATGCATAGAAAGCATCCAAGGTTGATAATACAATAGCATGAAATAATAAAAAATAATAGATACGTTGGAGACGTATCAGCTGTTGGGTTATAGATTCTTTCGGAACGTGCAACCATATTGTAATGTGCAGCCTGATACGTCTCCAACGTATCTATAATTTTTGATTGTTTCATGTTGTTATATTATCAATCTTGGATGTTTTACATTCATTTACTAGCAATTTTATATCATTTTTTGGGACTAACCTATTGACATAGTGCCCAGTGCTAGTTGTAGTTTTTTGCTTGTTTTTTACTTTGCAGAATATCAATACGAAACGAAGTCCAAATGCCACAAAACTTTTTGAAGATTTTTTTTTGGACATAACACACGGAGGGAGCCAAGCGAGCACATGGGAGGAGGCCGGTGAGCCCACTAGGCACCGGGGCGTGCTAGGGGTCCCAGGCGCGTCCTAGTGGGTAGTGGAGCCCACGGGAAGCTTCTCCACCGACCTCCACCTCTATACATACTCTAAAATCCCCAAAACCCAAGGGGAGACGACAAAACACTTTTCCAGCCGCCGAAAGTTCTAGAACCACGAGATCCAATCTAGAGGCCTTTTCCGGCACTCTGCCGGAGGGGGCAACGATCACGGAGGGGTTCTTCATCATCCTTGCTCCCCCTCCGATGATGCGTGAGTAGTTTACCAAAGACCTACGGGTCTATAGCTAGTATCTAGATGGCTTATTCTCTCTTTTTGATCTTCAATACAATGTTCTCCTTGATGTTCTTGGAGATCTATTCGGTGTAACTCCTTTTTGTGGTGTGTTTGTTGGGATCCGATGAGTTGTGGGTTTATGATCAGTTCTATTCATGAATATTATTTGAGTCTTTGTTGAACCCTTATATGCATGATTGTTATAGCCTCGTATTTCTTCTCTGGAATTTTGGTTTGGTTTGGCCAAAAAGATTGATTTTCTTGCCATGGGAAGAGGTGCTTTGTGATGGGTTCGATCTTGCGGTGCTCAATCTTAGTGATAGAAAGAGACATGACATGCATGTATCGTTGCTATTAAGGTAACAAGATGGGGTTTATTCATGCATGAGTTTATCTTGTCTACATCATGTCATCGTTCTTATTGCATTACTCTGTTTTTCCATGAACTTAATACACTAGATGCATGCTGGATAGCGGTCGATGTTTGGAATAGTAGTAGATGCAGGCAAGAGTCGGTCTACTAATCTTGGACATGATGACTATATACATGATCATTACCTTGGATATTAGCATGATTATTCACTTTTCTATCAATTGGCAACAGTAATTTGTTTACTCACTGTATGCTATTTTCTCGAGAGAAGCCTCTAGTGAAAACTACAGCCCCCGGGTCTATTTCCTATCATATTAAATCTAAAAATACCTTGTTGCACTATTTATTTTCTTTATTTTGTGTTTTAGTTAGATCTATTTATCAAAAGCTATACAATTTAATATATCTCAATACCAAGAAGGGATTGACAACCCCTGTTACACGTTGGGTTGCAAGTTTTTGTTGTTTGTGTGCAGGTGCTATTTACGTAGTGTTGCTTGGTTCTCCTACTGAATTGATCACCATGGTTTCATAACTAAGGGAAATACTTACCTTTGCTATGCTGCATCATCCTCTCCTCTTCGGGGAATTACCAACGCAGATGCAAGCAATCAGGAAGAATTTATGGCGTCGTTGCCGAGAGACATCATCAACATCTATCAAGTACCTACGCATAAACTCTCATCTCCTTGCAATTACTTTATTTTCCATTTGCCTCTCATTTTCATCTCCCCCACTTCTAACAAGTTTTTACAAAAATACAAAAATATTTTCCGTTTGATTTTTTCTTGTTTGCTTGTGATCTTGCTTCTGTAGTCACGATGTCTCAAAGAAAGTATTATGATGTTCCCTATCCCAACATCTTCATTGAGATCGAGGAAAATACCAAAGAATACATGACTATACAATTTGAGCATAATAAAATTTTCACCGACGAGCTTAAAGAATTTATTGTGTTAGATGCTATAACGAAACAACTTGATCATGTTAGCAAAGAAGTTGCCAATCTCCAATCTAAGTATGCTCAGACAGAAAATTTGCTAGGTAAAATATCCGTTGCACAAGCTACGCTAGTAAATCAAATGGTGGCTAAGCCAGAATCTCTAGAGGGTAGTAATGATGAAGATCTTAAGATGATTGGTGTTTCTTATATTGATTCCTTGTTTAGTAATATTAAAATTGATGATAAGGGGACTGAAGAAGATTCAACTTTAGCTAGAAGGCATCCTCATAATTCGGAGGGTGAAAATCTTGTTGGAAAAATTTATAAAAGTGGAAATACTGGCTTTTATTCTTTCAGCCTGGAGCCGATTAGTGGAAAACTGAGTATTAAGCTCCCACTACTCATGATTTGGAGCCGACAGAGGTTGAAGAGGAAGAAGGAAAAGAGGAGGCTGATGAGCTAGAAAAACTTGACTTGCTTGGCCAACTCCATAATCATTTTGCTGATGCCGAGTCTTCGCAGGAAAATACTGGGACCAGCAAGCTAGGTGAACAGAGGTAACCCCTAGTGCCTCTGATACTGAAACCATGGGTGGAAGGAAAACTCGACTGGCTGTAAGAAAGGTACCCTTTTCTCACCTATCATCTTATCTAGAGTCAAACTTATCTGTGAAGAAAATACAACACGTACAGAACAAGAAAAGGAAGACCTAGAGTTCTGGCTCAGAAGATCTTCATGAAGGTCTCTCTCTCTCTCTCCAACCCTCTCCATGCTAGGCTCATTGGCAAGAAAAACTAAGTCCAACCTCTTCTTGCCCAAGAGCCGGCCGGATGAAGGTTCCACTGAATCCATCAAATCCAGCTTACCACACTTCATTACCTTCATATGATGCCTCTAGTGTAAGCCAACTACCCAACTTTACCATAAACATTGGGTAAGTTTATAAAACCTGTCATGTTGTCTCAATTCTGTTTCTTTTTCCTCATTTGATATATCTTGGTTGGAACAGGGCTAAGGCGATTTTGAAGGAAAAGTCGGCTTCATCTTTTGTGGCTGAAACTGATGTGGAGATGGCCACTTTTACCATCGCAATGACCGCCATAGAAGATCCGGCAAGGAGTGAGCCTGCTTTTGATGACCAAGATCCTCCAGAATCTGCTGCTAGGGATCCGGTTCTAGATGATCCGGTTTTCAATGATTAAACCACTTTAGAGCCTGCTGCTGAAAGTGAAAAGAAAGAAGACCATGCTAGTGATAAGTCGGCTAATGGCAACTCTACGCAGGATGATTTGATGATTACTGTCTAGAAGTACGTCCGACCACCAAGTACCTCTAGTGCCCTCTCCAAAAAGATTTTTCAAGAGAAACTAGCTTTGCGCTAAGAGTCAGCTCATACCACTCACATGGAGGAATATGAGGAGATGAGCGTGGCTGCTCTTCATCAGCAATATGAGGCCTGGCTTGCACAAGGGAGAGCTCATGAAAGTGCATTGCTTGGACGTATGAAGAAAAATATATGAGGTACCACATTTTCCTTATCTTCGTATATACATGTGTAGCCCCTAAGATCCAAGTTTTTCACATAGGGATGTCTTAGTGCTTTTTCATAGATGAAGCTCGTAGTTTATGTAGCCCCCAAGTGTCGGGTCATGTGCCTGCAATGAACTGGGACTTGTCTATTTTTGAAAAAAATCTTTAAATTGCTAATTTCTGTTGGGGAACATAGTAATAATTCAAAATTCGCCTACGTGTCACCAAGATCAATCTAGGAGATGCCGGCAATTCAAATCACGGAAGATCCGATCAAGCGCCGAACGGACGGCGCCTCCATGTTCAACGTACGTACAGCCCAGGGACGTCTCCTCCTTCTTGATCCAGCAAGGGGAGAGGAGAAGTTGAGGGAGAACTCCGGTAGCACAACGGCGTGGTGGTCGAGCTCGTGATTCTCCGGGAGGGCTTCACCAAGCACTACGGAGGAGGAAGAGGTGTTGGAAGGGGAAGGGTTGCGCCAGGGGAAGGGGTGCGGCTGCCCTCCCCCTGCTTTATTTATAAGGTGAAGGGAGAGGGTCCGTCAATCCCTAGATGCATCTAGACGGGGGCGGTAAAGGGGGAGGCTTGCCCCCCAAGCAAGGTGGGAGGCACCCCCCTCCCATAGGTTTCCAACCCTAGGCGCCTTGGGCCCTGGGGGCGCACCAGCCCACTAGGAGGCTGGTTCCCTCCCGTATTCAGCCCACTAAGTCCCCTGGGGCAGGTGGCCCCACCCGGTGGACCCCTGGACACCTTTTGGTGGTCCCGGTACAATACCGATAACCCCCGAAACTATTCGGACGACTGAAACTGGACTTCCCATATATAAATCTTCACCTCCGGACCATTCCGGAACTCCTCGTGATGTCTGATACGTCTCCAACGTATCTATAATTTTTGATTGTTCCATGCTATTATATTATCTGTTTTGGATGTTTAATGGGCTTTATTATGCACTTTTATATTATTTTGGGGACTAACCTATTAACCGAAGGCCCAGTGCAAATTGTTGTTTCTTTGCGTATTTTAGTGTTTCGCAGAAAAGGAATATCAAACGGAATCCAAACGGAATGAAACCTTCGGGAGGATCTTTTATGGAACAAACGCAATCCAGGAGACTTGGAGTGGATGTCAAGGAAGCGGCGAGGCGGCCACGAGGTAGGGTTGCGCGCCCAGGGGGGCCAGGCGTGCCCCCCACCCTCGTGGGCCCTTCGCAGCTCCATCGACCTACTTCTTTCTCCTATATATACTCTTATACCCTAAAAACATCCAGGGGAGCCACGAAACCACTTCTCCGCCACCGCAACCTTCGGTACCCATGAGATCCCATCTGGGGACCTTTTTCGACGATTTGCCGAAGGTGGATTCGATCACGGAGGGCTTCTACATCAACACCATAGCCTCTCCGATGATGTGTGAGTAGTTTATCACAGACCTTTGGGTCCATAGTTATTAGCTAGATGGCTTCTTCTCTCTCTTTGGATCTCAATACAAAGTTCTCCTTGATATTCTTGGAGATCTATTCGATGTAATTATTTTTGCGGTGTGTTTGCCGAGATCCGATGAATTGTGGGTTTACGATTAAGATTATCTATGAACAATATTTGATTCTTCTCTGAATTCTTATATGCATGATTTGATATCTTTGCAAGTCTCTTCGAATTATCAGTTTGGTTTGGCCTACTAGATTGACCTGTCTTGCAATGGGAGAAGTGCTTAGCTTTGGATTCAATCTTGCGGTGTCCTTTCCCAGTGACAGTAGGGGCAGCAAGGCATGTATTGTATTGTTGCCATCAAGGATAAAAAGATGGGTTTTATATAATATTGCTTGAGTTTATCCCTCTACATCATGTCATCTTGCCTAATGCGTTACTCTGTTCTTATGAACTTAATACTCTAGATGCATGCTAGATAGCGATCGATGTGTGGACTAATAGTAGTAGATGCAGAATCATTTTGGTACTTGACACGGACATGATGCCTATGTTCATGATCATGCCTAGATATTAGCATAACTATGTGCTTTTCTATCAATTGATCGGCAGTAATTTTTTCACCCACCGTAATATATGCTATCCTGAGAGAAGCCACTAGTGAAACCTATGGCCGCCGGGTCTACTTTACATCATATTATTTTCCTGTCAACTAGCTTTTTCTGTCACCGTTTATTTTGCAATCTTTACTTTTCAATCTATGCAACAAAAATACCAAAAATATTTATCTTATTTCTCTATCAGATCTCACTTTCGTAAGTAACCGTGAAGGGATTGACAACCCCTTTATCGTGTTGGTTGCGAGGTTCTTGTTTGTTTGTGCAGGTACTAAGCAACTTGCGTGTAGTCTCCTACTGGATTGATACCTTGGTTCTCAAAAACCGAGGGAAATACTTACGCTACTTTGCTGCATCACCCTTTTCTCTTCAAGGGAAAACCAAGGCATGCTCAAGAGGTAGCAAGAAGGATTTCTGGCGCCGTTGCCGGGGAGATCTACGCCAAGTCAAGATACCAAGTACCCATCACAAACTCGTATCCCTCGCATTACATTATTTGCCATTTGCCTCTCGTTTTCCTCTCCCCCACTTCACCCTCGCCGTTTTATTCGCCTCTTTTCCAATCGCCCTTCTTCCGCTCATCTCTTTTCGCTTGCCTCTTGTGTGACTGTTTGTTGGATTGATTGTTTGTCACGATGGCTCAAGATAATACTAAATTATGTGACTTTTACAATACCAACAATAATGATTTTATTAGCACTCTGACTGCTCCTCTTACCGATGCTGAATCTTGTAAAAATAATACTATTTTGCTGACTCTTGTCATGAAAGATAAATTTGCTGGCCTTCCTAGTGAAGATGCCGCTACCCATCTAAACAGCTTTGTTGATTTATGTGATATGCAAAAGAAGAAAGATGTGGATAATGATATTGTTAAATTGAAGCTATTTCTGTTTTCGCTTAGGGATCGTACTAAAACTTTGTTCTCTTCTTTGCCTAAAAATATTATTTATTCAAGGAATAAGTGCAAAGATGCTTTTAACTCTAAGTATTTTCCTCCCACTAAGATCATCTCTCTTAGAATTGATATTATGAACTTTAAGCAACTTGATCATGAGCATGTTGCACAAGCATGGGAGAGGATGAAATTAATGATACGTAATTGCCCTACACATGGTTTGAATTTATGGATGATTATTCAGAATTTTTATGCTGGATTGTATTCTGCTTCTAGAAATCTTTTGGATTCGGCCGCTATAGCGACTAGACCTCAAACGGTCCGATCTCTGTGCTCAGGTGTCATCCCTGGATCAGTAATGCTGACACCACACAGTACTCGGAGGATTTATAACAGAGTAGCAATCACACACTTATTACATCGAGTGTCTCAATAGAGAACTTATTACAATAAATATGGCTTAAGGCCATCTAATAATGATAACAGCGGAAGGCTTGGAAGATAAGTGAGTCCATCAACTCCAACGGCATCACTGAGTATAGAACCACGACCTAAAAACTCCTTAATCGTCGTCTGAAAAGTCTGCAACATTAACGTTGCAGCCCGAAATGGGTCCGCACATGGAATATGCTGGCAAAGTAACACATAGAGAGTAATGGAATGAAACAGCTATACTATATGCATATTTGGCTGGTGGAAAGCTCTATGGTTACAGTTTTGCGTAAAGCCAATTTTCCCTACTACAAAGGAATAAAATTTATTTAACTATCATGGTAGTTGTTAAACATTGAGAATGGTTGACAGCATCCTCAATCCCAATTAAACATCATCATTAACCAAACCCAACAAAATTAATTTAGGGTAACATGTTGAGATTCACATGATAATCCAGGTACTAGATACTCAAGATGTCCATAACCTGGGACACGGCTAACCATGATTAGTTTATACACTCTGCAGAGGTTTGTGCACTTTTCCCCACAAGACTCGATCGCCTCCGTTTGGTTTCTCGCACTACATGGTGTTTGAGAAGACGGATGACCGAGACATAGTCTTTCAGAAGCGCTAGCACCTTACGATGGATAGACTGTTACACCTACTTTCCCCTACATCTGCTAGTCTACCCTGTAAGAGTTCGCACGACATAATCAACTATGCCAGAGCCCATAATGGCTTGTGGCTGCACACGGAAGTTTCTAGTATGAATAATCTCATGATCCCTTTGAGCCTGGGTGGCGGTCCATAAAGAAAAATAGGCAATCCTGGAATACCCAGGTACCTCAATCCACCCAGATGTGTGTTTAAGTTGCCACCTTAGTTAAACCATTAATTAACAAACTCACATCTGTCATGGATATCACTCACCCAATCCACGTCTACTAGCATAGCATGGCATAACAGGCAAACGTAGAAGTAACTCCCAAGGGCTTGATAATATAACAGGTAATAGGTACTACCTCAACTACTTCCCATCCCTTAATTTAATTAGATCCTAATCATGCAATGTTTCAGGATTGATCTAATGCAATAAAAACTGGGTAGTAGAAAAGGTATGATCAAAGTGTTACTTGCCTTGCTGATGATCCGCGAAACCTAGCGATTCGAAGTAACAGGCGGCGCACTCCAGGTATTCTATCACAGACAAACAAACAAGCATACAATAAGCACTCATCTAATGCACAGGTAAAAGTCAAATAAGAGAACTAACCGGAAAGTTCAACTTAAGAACTCTGGTTTGCAAAAAGAATCAAATCGAACGAAGCAACGAAAGTCGGACGGCGAAAGAAAACAACTTCGTTCTACTAATCTTGATCTAAGTCAAATTTTACAGTAGCAAAAACTTGTTTAAGTTGGTTAAACGGATAGAGGTTTCAAGATGAAACTCCAGGCGCTTGAATCGCCTGATTCCGATTAACGAGCGAAAAGTTATACTAAAACGAAAATCGGATCAGAAATCGCGATCAGAAAAATCGCGGATTTAATCCGAGAAAAAGAAAAATGATGAACGTTCGCTAGAACAAACGAACGGACGAACGCTCGCTAACTAAATAAATCGGAAAAACTGATCTATTTAAAAAACCGAAACTAAAAAAAATCGCCGAAAAACCGAACGGTTTTTCGAAAAAAAAATGGCGGCACGGATTTCGAGGCGACCTCGGGCGGTGGGTCGGCGAGGCGGCGGGCGGCGACTCCGGCGACGGCGCGGCGGGCGGCGGCGGTGGGCGGCAGCGGCGGCGTGCGGCGGCGGCGGCGGGCACGGGGCTAGGGTTTGGGGGCGCCGGCGGCTGGGCTGGTTTCGGCCTCGGGCGCCCCGGCTTATAAAGCCTGCCAGGCCAGAGTCCCAGGCGGACACGGCCCGGTTAGGTCGGTTGCCTTTTTTTAATAATAATTATGCGCAGAAGAAAAATAAAAAGAAATACTAAACGGACTCCAAAAATTCCGAAATAAATTTTCCCTGGCTTCTAAAATCAAGCCGCACAAGGTGAAAATTTATTTGGGGCCTAAATGCAATTTTGAAAAATGCACAATTTTCCTAAATTCAAATGAAATAACGAAAAACTCCAAAATAAAATCTTATTTGATTTTATTATTAAATCCTCAATATTTCTTTATTTTGGGAAAGTCATTTTATTCCCTCTCTCATATTTTTGTAATAGAAATATTTGATGATAAAATAATTAAAACCAAATGATTCTATTCTCAAAATTTGAGAAAACTCAAATATGAAAAGAATGAATTCCCCAACTCTCTCTGTGGGTCCTTGAGTTGCGTAGAAATTTCTAGGATCAAACCAAAAGAAAAATAAAATATGATATGCAATGATGATCTAACGTATAACATTCCAAATTGAAAATTTGGGATGTTACAAACCTACCCCCTTAAGATGAATCTCTCCCTCGAGATTCGGGTTTGCTAGAAAATAGGTGAGGGTGGTCATTGAGAAAATCTTCCTCTCGTTCCCAGGTGGCTTCATCCTCCGTGTGGTTGCTCCACTGAACTTTACAAAACTTGATAACCTTGTTGCGGGTGACTCGACTGGCATACTCTAGAATCTTAACCGGTTTCTCCTCATAGGTCAAATCGTTATCCAACTGAATTGTTTCCAATGGCACTGTGTCTCTCAAGGGTATGTCAGCCATCTCCGCGTGGCACTTCTTCAACTAAGAAACGTGGAACACATCATGAACTCCTGACAATCCTTCGGGCAATTCCAACTTGTAGGCCACTTCTCCCATACGCTCCAAAACTCGATATGGTCCTACAAATCGTGGCGCTAACTTTCCTTTAACACCAAAACGCTTTGTTCCCCGAAGTGGGGATACTCGAAGATAAGCTCTATCTCCAACTTCATAAACAGTCTCCTTGCGTTTAGAATCTACATAACTCTTCTGTCTAGACTGAGCTACCTTGAGCCTATCGCGAATCAATTTCACCTTCTATTCAGACTCTTTAATCAAATCAGGCCCAAACAACTGGCGGTCTCCAACTTCGTCCCACGACAACGGTGTTCTGCACCTCCTTCCATACAAAGCTTCAAGAGGGGCCTTCTTTAAACTGGTTTGGTAGTTGTTGTTGTAAGAGAACTCTGCATATGGCAAATTGTCGTCCCAACTAGATCCGTAATCTAGCGCACAAGCTCTTAGCATATCCTCCAAAATCTGATTGACTCTCTCGGTCTGTCCATCTGTCTATGGATGAAAAGTTGTACTGAATTCTAGTCTAGTACCCAAAGTTTCATGCAACTGCTTCCAGAACTTTGAGGTAAACTGGGTTCCTCTATATGATATGATACTCCTCGGAACTCCATGCAAACATACGATCCTGGTCATGTATATCTTTGCCAACTTAGCACTGGTGTACGTGGTCTTTACTGGGATGAAATGAGCTACTTTCGTCAACCGATCGACTATAACCCAAATCGAGTCATAGCCTGAACGAGTCCTAGGTAATCCCGTGATAAAATCCATGCCTAACTTATCCCACTTCCATTCGGGTATCGGCAATGGTTGTAATAATCCTGCTGGCTTCTGATGCCCTGCCTTTACTCTTTGACACACATCACAAACTGCTACATACTCCGCAATATCTTTCTTCATTCCGGTCCACCAGAAAATATCCTTCAAATCCAAATACATCTTGGTATTTCCTGGATGAATCAAATATGGTGAATCGTGTGCCTCTTGCAGAATTAACCTCCTGATCTCCGGGTCATTGGGCACATAAACACGGTCTTCAAACCATAGGTGTCGTGCTCATCCTCATGAAATCCTTTAGCCCTTCCTTCGCTTTTTTTCTCTTTTATAGAGGCAATCTCCTTGTCAGTCTTCTGAGCTTCTCTGATTCTATCCATCAAAGTTGACTGAATCTCCAATGCCGCTACATAGCCTCTCGGAACTATTTCCAAACATAACTCTTGAAGATTTTCGGCTAACTCCTTTGGTATTTCTCCCGTCATTAATGTATTGACATGGCTCTTACGGCTTAATGCGTCAGCTACTACATTAGCCTTTCCAGGATGGTAATGCAATCTCATATCATAATCCTTGATGAGCTCCAACCATCTCCTTTGTCTGAGGTTTAACTCCTTCTGTGTGAAAATGTATTTCAAACTCTTATGATGCGTGTACACCTCACAATGGTTTCCAATGAGGAAATGTCTCCATGTTTTCAATGCATGCACTACGGCTGCTAATTCCAAATCATGCGTAGCATAATTCAACTCATGAGGTTTTAGTTGTCTTGAGGCATATGAAACAACTCTCCCTTCCTGCATAAGCACTGCTCCAAGTCCTCGACGTGAAGCGTCGCAATACACCTCATAGTCCTTGGTCTGATCTGGCAAAATCAACACTGGTGAAGTAACCAAGCATTTCTTCAACTCCTGGAAACTAGTCTCACATTCCTTAGTCCATTTGAACTTGGTATCCTTCTTTAATAACTCCGTCATAGGCTTTGCAATCTTGGAGAAATTCTCAATGAATCTACGGTAGTATCCTGCGAGTCCAAGAAAACTCCGTATCTCTCCAACCATGGTTGGTGCTTCCCACTTGGTCACGGTATCAACTTTAGTGGGATCAACTGCTATTCCTTCTCCGGATATAACGTGTCCGAGGAATCCTACTTCCTTCAACCAAAACTCACATTTGCTGAACTTGGCATACAACTGATGTTCTCTGAGCTTCTCAAGTACCAATCGCAAATGTTCCTTATGCTCCTCTTCATTCTTCGAGTAAACCAGGATATCATCAATGAACACCATGATGAACTTATCCAAGAACTCCATAAACACTTTGTTCATCATGTTCATAAAATATGCAGGTGCGTTAGTCAGACCAAATGACATAACGGTATACTCGTACAGCCCATACCTGGTGGTAAAAGCTGTCTTAGGAATATCCTGTTCTCGAATCTTCAACTGGTGGTATCCTGATCGCAGATCGATCTTGGAAAATACCTTAGCTCCTTGCAATCGATCAAACAGATCATTGATCATTGGTAGTGGGTACTTGTTCTTGATCGCTACTTCATTCAATCCTCGATAGTCAACAACCATCCTTAACGATCCATCCTTCTTCTCCACTAGAAGTACTGGCGATCCCCAAGGCAAAGAACTTGGGCGGATATATCCCTTATCCAGTAACTCTTTAATTTGCTTCTTAATTTCCACCAAATCCTTTGTAGGCATCCTGTATGGTCTCTTTGATATTGGCCCTGTGCCTGGCAATAGCTCAATCAAAAACTCAATATCTCTATCTGGTGGCATGCTTGGTAACTCCTATGGAAATACTTCAGGGAAATCCCTTACCACTGGTACTTCCTCCTGCACAACTCCTGTTAAACAATTTACTTGAGTCCCTTCTGGCACATGTCGGGATACATACTTGATCCTTCTCCCTTCTGGGGTAGTAAGCAAAATTGTCTTACTAGCGCAATCGATGTTTCCTCCATACAGTGACAGCCAATCCATACCCAGAATTACATACAATCCTTGTGATTCCAAAATGATTAAATCTGAGGGAAACACATGCCTACCTATACTCAATGGCACTTGAAAACATCCTTGACTGGCCATATACTCCGCTCCTGGTGAGCTTACTAGCATAGGTGTTCTAAGAACCTTAGTGGGCAGGTTATACTTATTCACAAATCCCCTTGATATGTATGAATGTGATGCACCAGTATCAAAAAGAACGAGTGCAGTAAATGACTTAACCAAAAACTTACCGATTACAACATCCGGCTGCTCTTCAACCTCCTCCACGTTAACGTGGTTCACCTTTCCCCTGTTGAAAGGGTTCGGCTTCTTCCCAGAACTTCCATTACCATTCTGGCCTTCAGGACATTCATTGGCATAATGTCTGGTCTTCTGACACTTAAAGCAAGTGACTTGGCTCAGGTCCTTCTTGGTTGGGGTTGATGGGTTGGTGCGATTCTGGCCATTGCTTCCTCCATTCCCATTACCATTCTTGGTGCCATTGTGATTGTGCGAGCTACCTCCTCCATGGGTATGCTGAAAATGTCCTCCCGATCTAGGGGTAAAACGTGGCTTCTTCTGAGCTCCTGAATTGTACTTTCCTTGTCCATACTTCCTCTTGCGGCTCTCAATTTCCTGCTGCTTGCCTTCAATCAAAAGAGCACGGTCTACCAACTCCTGGTAGTTGTTGAAGGTTTCTACCATCAACTGCATGCTCAACTCATCCTTCAGTCCTTCCAGAAACTTCTCCTGCTTAGCTGCATCCGTAGCAACGTCATCTGGGGCGTAACGTGCTAATTTACTAAAGTCCTCCACATACTGGCCAACTGTCTGTCCTCCTTGGCGCAAGTTGCGAAACTCATGCTTTTTCATGGCCATAGCTCCTTCTGAAACATGGGCAGTACGAAAGGCCTGCTGAAACTGGTCCCATGTGACAGTGTCGACAGGGAAGGTGGCTGTGAAATTCTCCCACCATGATGTTGCGGGTCCTTCAAGCTGATGTGTGGCAAACTTCACCTTCTCCGCATCTGTGCATCCTGCTGTGGTCAACTCTCTAGCTGTCTTGCGGAGCCAATCATCTGCTACTATCGGCTCGGTGCTACTGGAAAACACCGGCGGATTCAGCCTAAGAAAATGGGCTAAGTGATCAACAGGTGGTGGTGGTGGTGGGTTGTTGTTGTTGTTGTTCTTCCCCTGATTCTGATTCTGGACTAGCAACTGCATCAATGTGTTCTGCTGCTGGATCAACTGGGTGAGCTCAGGTGGAAAGGTAAATCCTGGGTCACGTCTTGGAGGCATCTGAGGGTTTAGAAAAGATGAGATGTAAGAATAGAGGGGGTCTAAAGATAAAACACTACCCATATGCACATGAGGCAAAAGCAAACAATTCACTTCATTCAATCAAACAAGGGCATACAATCGATCTAACTATCGCAAAAGTGCTCGGACTACTATATTTACATGGTGGACTACTACTACTGATGAGGTGGTCTACTAGAAATATTCTTCGGTTGCAGACTCCATGATATCTGCTCCGGCTTCAACAACATATTCATCATCGCTGTCATCTGGATCCGAGTCGGTGTCGTCGATGATGATGTAGTCTTCCGGGCGAATCTCCTTGGGTTCTTCGTCTTCATCTACTGGTGTAGGGCCTCCAATAAATATTCCGATCTTCTTGATCAGATCGTCATTCTTCTCCACCAATACTTCAATTTCCTCTTCATAATCTTCACGCGTAGCCTTGAGTTCTTCCTCCAGTTCCTTAATTCTTGTCTTAGCCTTCTTCAGATCTATCATGTCGGTGCACATCTGGTTCTCCTGTCATCGAATGTGCTGGTTTAATTCCTGGATAAAAGCTGCAATGGATCTATCCTTTCTGGTGCTGATCATCTCCCAGTGCTCATCTCGGCGCCCACAAATCTGGTAGATAGTATCCTTGAGATCACTGCGGTAGACTTCTCCAGTGTGTCCCATGGCGATGTGAGCTGCCATGCTCTTTCCTAGACTCCAAGTTGGTGCATCAAAAGAAAACTCTATGGGCTTAGTGACTGGCATGAACGTCCTTCCTGGAACTTGAACTTGAATCATCCAGCGCTCTTCTTCAGGTAAAGTGGCGTTGTAGGTTCCGGTGAAGCTTGGTACTCCTATGTTCAGGTATCTAGTGACTTCCTTCAAGTGACGTCCAAAAGGTGCATCGTCATCCGGTTGCGTGAACTTGTTCCTTGCATCAGCCATCCTAAAGAGTAGAAAATATGAGAGGTCAGAAAAGAAGAGAGTGAATAGTGATCTAGGTCTTTAGCTTAGTGGTCGTGTCCTACAGTCAGCGTGTGCTCTGATACCATCTCTGTAGCGACCAGACCTCAAACGGTCGGATCTCTGTGCTCAAGTGTCATCCCTGGATCAGTAGTGCTGACACCACACAGTACTCGGAGGATTTATAATAGAGTAGCAATCACACACTTATTACATCGAGTGTCTCAATAGAGAACTTATTACAATAAATATGGCTTAAGGCCATCTAATAACGATAACAGCGGAAGGCTTGGAAGATAAGTGAGTCCATCAACTCCAATGGCATCACTAAGTATAGAACAACGACCTAAAAACTCCTTAATCGTTGTCTGAAAAGTCTGCAACATTAACGTTGCAGCCCAAAACGGGTCAGCACATGGAATATGCTGGCAAAGTAACACATAGAGAGTAATGGAATGAAATAGCTATACTATATGCATATTTGGCTGGTGGAAAGCTCTATGGTTACAGTTTTGCGTAAAGCCAATTTTTCCCTACTACAAAGGAATAAAATTTATTTAACCATCACGGGCGGCGCTGGCGGAGGCGGCGGGCGCGGGGCTAGGGTTTGGGGGCGTCGCCGGCTGGGTTGGTTTCGGCCTCGGGCGCCCCGGCTTATAAAGCCTGCTGGGCCAGAGTCCCAGGCGGACACGGCCCGGTTAGGTCGGTTGCCTTTTTTTATAATAATTACGCGCAGAAGAAAAATAAAAAGAAATACTAAACGGACTCCAAAAATTCCGAAATAAATTTTCCCTGGCTTCTAAAATCAAGCAGCACAAGGTGAACATTTATTTGGGGCCTAAATGCAATTTTGAAAAATGCACAATTTTCCTCAATTCAAATAAAATAACGAAAAACTCCAAAATAAAATCTTATTTGATTTTATTATTAAATCCTCAATATTTCTTTATTTTGGGAAAGTCATTTTATTCCCTCTCTCATATTTTTGTAATAGAAATAATTGATGATAAAATAATTAAAATCAAATGATCCTATTCTCAAAATTTGAGAAAACTCAAATATGAAAAGAATGAATTCCCCAACTCTCTCTGTGGGTCCTTGAGTTGCGTAGAAATTTCTAGGATCAAACCAAAAGCAAAATAAAATATGATATGCAATGATGATCTAATGTATAACATTCCAAATTGAAAATTTAGGATGTTACAGCCGCGGGAGGCACTTTCATGGAAATCACTTTAGGAGAAGCTACTAAACTCCTAGATAATATTATGGTTAATTATTCTCAAAGGCATACTGAAAGATCTACTAATAAAAAAGTTCATGCGATTGAAGAGATTAATGTTTTGAGTGGAAAGATGGATGAACTTATGAAATTGTTTGCTAATAAGAGTGCTTCTTCTGATCCTAATGATATGCCTTTATCCACTTTGATTGAGAATAATAATGAATCTATGGATGTGAATTTTGTTGGTAGGAAAAATTTTGGTAACAATGCGTATAGAGGAAATTTTAATTCTAGGTCGTTTCGTAGTAATTCCTCTAATAATTATGGTAATTCCTACAACAACTCTTATGGAAATTTTAATAAGATGCCCTCTGATTTTGAGACTAGTGTTAAATAATTTATGAATTCGCAAAAGAATGTCAATGCTTTGCTTGAAGAAAAATTGCTTAGGATTGATGAGGTGGCTAGGAACGTGGATAGAATTTCTCTTCATGTTGATTCTTTGAAACTTAGATCTATTCCACCTAAGCATAATATCAATGAGTCTCTCAAATCCATGAGAATTTCCACTGATGAGTGCAAATAAAGAACCGCTAGGATGCGTGCTAAAAAAGATTGCTTTGTGAAGGTGTGTTCTTCTAGTTTTCATGATAATAAAGATGAAGATCTAAAAGTGATTGGTGGGTCTCCTATTAAATATTTGTATGCCAATATGAATCTTAATAAAGATGGGACTAGAGATGAGTCAATTTCAATTAGAATGCGTCCCAATGATTCAGAGTTTTTAGATCTTGATGCAAAATTTGGTAAAAGTGGGATTAAAGAGGTCAAAACTTTACATAGCAATGAACCCACTATTTTGGATTTCAAGGAATTTAATTATGATAATTCCTCTTTGATAGATTGTATTTCCTTGTTGCAATCCATGCTAAATTCTCCTCATGCTTATGATCAAAATAAAGCTTTTACTAAACATATCGTTGATGCTTTAATGCAATCCCACGAAGAAAAACTTGAATTAGAAGTTTCTATCCCTAGAAAACTTTATGATGAGTGGGAACCTACTATTAAAATTAAGATTAAGGATCATGAATGCTATGCTTTATGTTATTTGGGTGCTAGTGTTTCCATGATTCCAAAAACTTTGTGTCACGTGTTAGTTTTCCGTGAATTTGATTTGTTCTTTAAATTTGCATCTCGCGGATTCCACCATTAAGAAATCTATGGGAAGGATTAATGATGTTCTTATTGTTGCAAATAGGAATCATGTGCCCGTAGATTTCATTGTTCTTGACATAGATTGCAATCCTACATGTCCTATTATTCTTGGTAGACCTTTCCTTAGAACGATTGGTGCAATTATTGACATGAAAGAAGGAAATATTATATTCCAATTTCTGTTATGGAAAGGCATCGAACACTTTCCTAGAATGAAAATTAAATTACCTTATGAATCTATTATGAGAGCCACATATGGATTGCATACCAAAGATGAAAATACCTAGATCTATTCTTGCTTTTATGCCTAGGTAGGGGCGTTAAACGATAGTGCTAGTTGGGAGGCAACCCAATTTTATTTTTGTTCCTGTTTAGTAATAAATAAATCATCTATCTTCTGTTATGATTGTGTTTTATGTTTTAATTAGTGTTTGTGCCAAGTAAAGCCTTTATGATCTTCTTGGATGATTGTTATTTGATCTTGCTGGAAAAAACAGAAAGTATGCGCTCATGAGAATAATTTTCATTTTTAACCAGAGAGCGATAAAATACTAATTTCAACTGCAGTAGATCAATATAAAAATTATTTAGGATGTCCTAATTTCTAAGGATATTTGGAGTTACAGAAGTATTCGAAACCTATAGATTACTACAGACTGTTCTGTTTTTGACAGATTCTGTTTTTCGTGTGTTGTTTGCTTATTTTTATGAATCTATGGCTAGTATCGGGGGGTATGAACCATAGAGAAGTTGGAATACAGTAGGTTTAACACCAAAATAAATAAATAATGAGTTTATTACAGTAACTTAAGGTGGTGATTTGTTTACTTATACTAACGGAGCTCATGAGATTTTTTGTTGAGTTTTGGGTAAAGATTTGATGGATTTTGGAACAAGGAGTGGCAAGAGCCTAAGCTTGGGGATGCCCAAGGCACCCAAAGGTAAAATTCAAGCACAACCAAAAGCCTAAGCATGGGGATGCCTCAGAAGGCATCCCCTCTTTCGTCTTCATCTATCGGTAACTTTACTTGAAGCTATATTTTTATTCACCACATGATATGTGTTTTGCTTGGAGCGTCTTGTATGATTTGAGTCTTTGCTTTTTAGTTTACCACAATCATCCTTGCTGTGCATACCTTTTGGGAGAGACACACATGATTCAGAATTTATTAGAATACTCTATGTGCTTCACTTATATCTTTTGAGCTAGAAAATTTGCTCTAGTGCTTCACTTATATCTTTAAGAGCACGGTGGTGGTTTTATTTCTCTCATGCTTCACTTATATTATTTTGAGAGTCTTTTATAACAGCATGGTAATTTGCTTTGGCTATAAAATTAGTCCTAATATGATAGGCATCCAAGATGGGTATAATAAAAGCTATCATAAAAAGTGCATTGAATACTATGAGAAGTTTGATACTTGATAATTGTTTTGAGATATGAACATGGTGATATTAGAGTCATGCTAGTTGATTAGTTGTGAATTTGAGAAATACTTGTTCTAAAGTTTTAATGCACTGTGGTGGTTTATGAAATACTTGTTCTAAAGTTTTTAGAGCATGGTGGTGGTTTTATTTTATAGAAATTATTGATCTCTCGTGCTTCACTTATATTATTTTTAGAGTCTTTTAGAATAGCATGTTAATTTGCTTGGGTTGTGAAATTAGTCCTAATATGATAGGCATCCAAGATGGGTATAATAAAAACTTTCATATAGAGTGCATTAAATGTTATGAGAAGCTTGATACTTGATAGTTGTTTTGAGATATGAAGATGGTAATATTAGAGTTGTGCTAGTTGAGTGATTTTGGAATTGAGAAATTCTTGTGTTGAAGTTGGCAAGTCCCGTAGCATACACGTATGGTAAAAGTTGTGTGACAAATTTGAAGCATGGGGTGTTCTTTGATTGCTTTCCTTATGAGTGGCGGTCGGGGACGAGCGATGGTCTTTTCCTACCAATCTATCCCCTTAGGAGCATGCGCGTAGTGCTTGGTTTTGATGACTTGTAGATTTTGGCAATAAGTATGTGAGTTCTTTATGACTAATGTTGATTCCATGGATTATACGCACTCTCACCCTTCCATCATTGCTAGCCTCTTCGGTACCGTGCATTCCCCTTTCTCACCTCGAGAGTTGGTGCAAACTTCGTCGGTGCATCCAAACCCCGTGATATGATACGCTCTATCACACATAAGCCTCCTTATATCTTCCTCAAAACAGCCACCATACCTACCTATTATGGCATTTCCATAGCCATTCCGAGATATATTGACATGCAACTTTCCACCGTTCTGTTTATTATGACACGCTCCATCATTGTCATATTGCCTTGCATGATCATGTAGTTAACATCATAATTGTGGCAAAGCCACCTTCATAATTCTTTCATACATGTCACTCTTGATTCATTATCCTGGTACACCGCCGGAGGCATTCACATAAAGTCATATTTTGTTCTAAGTATCAAGTTGTAATTCTTGAGTTGTAAGTAAATAAATGTGTGATGATTTTCATTATTAGAGCATTGTCCCATGTGAGGAAAGTTCTTCGAAAAAAGGGAAAGGCCATAAAAAAGAGGGCCAAAAAATGAGAGAAAAAGAGAGAACGGGCAATGTTACTATCCTTTTTCCACACTTGTGCTTCAAAGTAGCACCATGATCTTCATGATAGAGAGTCTCTTATGTTGTCACTTTCATATACTAGTGGGAAGTTTTCATTATAGAACTTGGCTTGTATATTCCAATAATGGGCTTCCTCAAAATGCCCTAGGTCTTCGTGAGCAAGCATGTTGGATGCACACCCACTTAGTTTCTTTTGTTGAGCTTTCATATATTTATAGCTCAAGTGCATCCATTGCATGGCAATCCCTACTCCTTCCATTGACATCAATTGATGGGCATCTCCATAGCCGTCGATTAGTCGTGTCAATGTGAGACTTTCTCCCCTTTTGTCTTCTCACACAACCTCCATCATCATATTCTATTCCAGCCATAGTGCTATGTCCATGGCTCGCGCTCATATATTGCATGAAAGTTGAAAACGTTTGAAAAAGCTAAAGTATGAAACAATTGCTTGGCTTGTCATCGGGGTTGTGCATGATGGGAACATTTTGTGTGATGAAAAAGAAGCATGGCCAAACTATATGATTTTGTAGGGATAAGCTTTCTTTGGCTATGTTATTTTGATAAGACATGATTGCTTGGTTAGCATTGCTTGAAATATTATTATTTTTATGTCAATATGAAACTTCTGTCTAGAATATTTTGGATCTAAACATTCATGCCGCAATAAAGAGAAATACATTGAAAATTATGTTAGGTAGCATTCCACATCAAAAATTCTGTTTTTATCATTTACCCACTCGAGGACGAGCAGGAATTAAGATTGGGGATGCTTGATACGTCTCCAACATATCTATAATTTTTTATTGTTCCATGCTATTATATTATCTGTTTTGGATGTTTAATGGGCTTTATTATGCACTTTTATATTATTTTTGGGACTAACCTATTAACTGAAGGCCCAGTGCAAATTGCTGTTTTTTTGCCTATTTCAGTGTTTCGCAGAAAAGGATATCAAACGGAATCCAAACGGAATGAAACCTTCAGGAGGATCTTTTTTGGAACAAACGCAATCCAGGAGACCTGGAGTGGACGTCAAGGAAGCAGCGAGGCGGCCACGAGGTAGGGTAGCGCGCCCCCACCCTCGTGGGCCCCTCGCAGCTCCACCGACCTACTTCTTTCGCCTATATATACTCTTATACCCTGGAAAAATCCAGGGGAGCCACGAAACCATTTTTCCACTATCGCAACCTTCTGTACCCGTGAGATCCCATCTGGGACCTTTTCCGGCGATCTGTCGGAGGAGGATTCGATCACGGAGGGCTTCTACATCAACACCATAGCCTCTCCGATGATGTGTGAGTAGTTTATCACAGACCTTCGGGTCCATAGTTATTAGCTAGATGGCTTCTTCTCTCTCTTTGGATCTCAATACAAAGTTCTCCTTGATGTTCTTGGAGATCTATTCGATGTAATTCTTTTTGCGGTGTGTTTGCCGAGATCTGATGAATTGTGGGTTTATGATTAAGATTATCTATGAACTATATTTGATTCTACTCTGGATTCTTATATGCATGATTTGATATCTTTGCAAGTCTCTTATAATTATCATTGTGGTTTGGCCTACCAGATTGATCTTTCTTGCAATGGGAGAAGTGCTTAGCTTTGGGTTCAATCTTCCGGTGTCCTTTCCCAATGACAGCAGGGGAAGCAAGGCATGTATTGTATTGTTGCCATCGAGGATAAAAAGACGGGGTTTATATCATATTGCTTGATTTTATCCCTCGACATCATGTCATCTTGCCTAATGTGTTACTCTGTTCTTATGAACTTAATACTCTAGATGCATGCTAGATAGCGGTCGATGTGTGGAGTAATAGTAGTAGATGCAGAATCGTTTCGGTCTACTTGACACGGACGTGATGCCTATGTTCATGACCATTCCTAGATATCACCATGTAGCGATCTGACCTCAAATGGCCAAATCTCTGTGCATAAGTGTCATCCCTGGATCGGTAATGCTGACACACACAGTACTTCAAAGGATTTATAACAGTGTAGTAATCACACACTTATTACATCAATAGTCTCAAAAGAGAACTTATTACAATATATATGGCTTAAGGCCATCTAAGTAAGATAACAACGGAAGGCTTGGAAGATAAAGTGAGTCCATCAACTCCAACGGCTTAGCTGAGTGCACGACAACGACCTAGCGCACCTTACTTTTCGTCTGAAAAGTCTGCAACATGATATGTTGCAGCCCGAAACGGGTCAGCACATGGAATATGCTGGCAAGATGACACGGTAGAGGAATGAAACAAGTAAAAGCTATCACTACATGCATATATGGCTGGTGGAGGCTCTATGATTATAATGTTTTTGCAAAAAGCCAATTTTTTCCTACAACAAAGGAATATATTTTATTTAACTGTCATGGTAGTTGAAAAACATTGAGAATGGTAAAACCCCATCTCAATCCCAATTAAAATAATTAACATCCCAACAAATTTAATTTAGGGTGATGAGATCCACAGGATAATCCAAGTACTAGATACTCAAGATGTCCAGAACCGGGGACACGGCTAACCATGATTTGTTTGTACACTCTGCAGAGGTTTGCGCACTTTTTCCCACTCCTCCATTGGATTTATCTCACTACAAGGTGTTTGAGAAACGGATGACCGAGACATAGTCTTTTAGAAGCATTAACTCTAACCCCGGGTAGACAGTACCAACCTACATCCCCTACATTTGCTAGCCTACCACTGGAAGAGGTCATGCAACTTACTCCACTATGCTGGAGCCCATAATAGCTTGTGGCTGCAAACGGAAGTTTCTAGCATGAATAATCTTATGATCCCTTTGAGCCTGGGTGGCAAACCAAAAAGGACAGCACTGGTATATCCCCAGGTGCCCGCAACCAATCCACCCAGATGTGTGTTTAAGTAGCCACCTTAAGTGAACGATTAATTAATAATCTCACATCTGTCATGGATACACTCGAACCCAATCCACGTCTACGAGCATAGCACGGAAATAAATAGCATAACGTAGAAGTAACTCCCAGGGGTTTGGTAAAAAAAGGGCAATAGGTTCTACCTCATCAACTACTTCCCAAACCCACATGTTAAGAGATCCTACTCATGCAATGTTTGAGGGTTGTAACTAATGCATAAAAACTGGGTAATAAAGGGGTATGATCAATGTGTTACTTGCCTTTATGATGATCCGCAAAACCTAGTGACTTGTAGTAGCACGCTGCGCACTTCGGGAATTCTATCGCGAACAAACAATAGCATACATAAGCACTCAGGCAAAGATGCAAGGGTAAAACTTCATATAAGAAGACCCAAACTGAAAGTTCAACTGAAGAGGTTCGATTTGCAAAAAGAATCGATTGAATCGGAGCTACGGAACTGAAACTACGGTCAAAAGAACTTCGTAGACAAATCTGCTTTAAACCAAATTTTAAATTTTTCAAAACCTGGTTCAAGTTGGTTAAACAGAGAGAGGGGTTCGATACAAAGATTTTGGCATTGGTTTCACTGGATTTGGACAAACGGTTAAGAAACAGCGAGGGTTTGAAGATCAGGGGCTAATCTGTGATAAAAATAATCACGGATAGGTCCTGGCTAAAAATGAAAAGAAAAGACTAACGAACGAACGTTTGCTGTCTGAGCCTAACCGGCGAACGACATTCGTTAAAACGAACGGACGAATGTCCACTAAATAAATAAACCGACGAAAAACTGAACCTATCTATATAAAAATAGATCTAGGGTTTTCCGGAAAAAAAACCGAGACGGTTTTTACCTAACCGAGCGAAAAGACCGGCGGTGGCGGCGGCTAACTTCGGTGGGGCTCCAGCGGTGGTGGTGTCGGCGGGTGGCGGCAGCGCACGACGGCGGCGCGGGTGGCGGGCGGCGGCGTGAAAAACGAGGCGCGACAGCAGCTAGGGTTTCGGGCGGCGGGGATGGCGGCTTGGGCTGGCGGGGCGGTCGGGCCTCGCCTTTTAAAGGGGCCGGTCGGGGAAGTCCGGCTCGAGCACGGCCCATAGGTCGGTTCATTTTTTTTAACGGACGGAGTAAAATAAATACCAAACAAAGTCCAAAAATCCTGAAATAAATTTTCATGGTCCTCTAATTATATTTCGGACAAAGTGAACATTTATTTGGGCTAAGAATGCAATTTTGAAAAATGCATATTTTTCCTAATTTAAATAAAATAGCAATAAAATCTAAATAAAAATATTTATTTGATTTTAACATTTTCCCCCAATATTTCATTTATTTTGGAGAAGTCATATTATCTCCTCTCATATATTTTAATTTGAAATATTTTTTTGGAGAGGAAAATAATTAAAACCAAAATGATCCCCTTTTCCAATATTTGAGGAAATTCAAATATGAAAATAGTGAAATCCCCAACTCTCTCCGTGGGTCCTTGAGTTGCTTAGGATTTTCTAGGATCGCAAAACAAAATGTAATAAAATATGATATGCATTGATGACCTATGTATAACATTCCAAATTGAAAATTTGGGATGTTACAAACCTACCCCCTTAAGATGAATCTCGTCCTCGAGATTCGGGTTGGCTAGAAAATAGGTCTGGGTGGTCTTTCCGTAGATCATCCTCTCGTTCCCAGGTGGCTTCATCCTCGGTATGGTGGCTCCACTAAACTTTGCAAAACTTGATAACCTTGCTGCATGTGACTCATCTGGCAAACTCGAGAATCTTGACTGGTTTCTCCTCATAGGTCAGATCACTATCCAACTGAATTGCTTCCAGGGGCACTGTATCTCTCAAAGGAATAACGGCCATCTCAGCATGACACTTCTTCAACTGGGAAACATGAAACACATCATGAACTCCTGACAGTCCTTCGGGTAGCTCCAACATGTAGGCTACTTCTCCCATACGTTACAAAACTTGATATGGTCCAACAAATCTTGGGGCTAACTTTCCCTTAACTCCAAAACGTTTAACTCCTCGCAGTGGTGATACATGAAGATATGCTCTGTCTCCAATTTCATAAACTACCTCCTTGCGTTTTGAGTCTGCAGAGCTCTTCTGCCTGGACTGAGCTATCTTTAGTCTGTCTCAAATCAACTTAACCTTCTCTTCTGACTCTTTGATCAAATCTGGTCCAAACAACTGGCGGTCTCCAACTTCATCCCACATCAACGGCGTTCTGCATCTTCTTCCATATAAAGCTTCGAAAGGTGCCATCTTCAGACTAGCTTGATAATTGTTGTTGTATGAAAACTCTGCGTAGGGCAAATTATCATCCCAACTAGATCCATAATCGAGTGCACAAGCTCTTAACATGTCCTCCAGAATCTGATTGACTCTCTCAGTCTGTCCATCTGTCTGTGGATGAAAGGTTGTACAGAACTCTAGCCTGGTACCCAAAGTCTGGTGCAGCTGGTGCCAAAACTTTGATGTAAACTGCATTCCTTTATCTGATACGATGGTCCTCGGAACTCCATGCAGACATACGATCCTGGTCATATATGTCTTGGCCAATTTCGCACTCGTATAGGTGGTCTTCACTGGGATAAAGTGATCCACTTTGGTCAAACGATCCACTACTACCCAAATAGAATCGTATCCTGGTCGGGTCCTGGTAATCCGGTGATGAAATCCATGCCAAGCTTGTCCCACTTCCATTCGGGTATCGGCATAGGCTGCAGTAATCCTTATGGATTTTGATGTTCTGTCTTCACTCTCTGACATACATCACATACGGCTACATACTCGGCAATATCCTTCTTCAAACCAGTCCACCAGAAATGCTCCTTCAAAACCAAATACATCTTGGTGTTTCTGGGGTGTATCGAGTATGGCGAGTCATGAGCCTCCTGGAGTATCAACTTCCTGATCTCTGCATTATTGGGTACATAAACACGGTCCTCAAACCACAAGGTGTCGTGCTCATCCTCACGAAAACCCTTGGCTTTACCCTTGCTCATTTTCTCCATTATATCTGCAATTCCCTTATCATCTTCTGAGCTTCTCGAATTTTTCCCAATAATGTCAACTGAATTTCCAATGCTACAACAAAACCTCTAGGGACTATCTCCAAACGTAGCTCCCTGAGATCTTCAGCTAACTCTGTTGGTAATCCTCCGCTTGCAAGGTTATTGGCGTAACTCTTTTGGCTCAAAGCGTCTGCTACGACATTGGCCTTGCCTGGATGATAGTGTAACTTCATATCATAATCCTTTATAAGCTCCAACCATATCCTTTGCCTGAGATTCAACTCCTTCTGTGTGAAAATGTACTTCAAACTCTTATGATCTGTGTACACATGACAATGATTTCCAATAAGAAAATGTCTCCAGGTCTTGTGTGCATCCACTACAGCTGCTAACTCCAAATCACGCGTGGCATAATTTAACTCATGTGGTCGAAGCTGACGTGAGGCATATGAAACAACTCTTCCATCCTGCATAAGTACGCCTCCAAGCCCTAAGCGAGATGCGTCGCAATACACTTGGAAATCCTTGCGTATATCCGGCAGAATCAGCACTGGGGCTGTAACCAAACGTTTCTTCAACTCCTGAAAACTTGCCTCACATTCATCTTTCCACTTGAACTTGGTGTATTTCTTCAACAACTCCATCATGGGCTTCGCTATCTTAGAGAAATTCTCAATGAATCTCTGATAATATCCTGCGAGTCCAAGAAAACTGCGGATCTCTGCAACTGAGGTGGGTGCCAACCACTTAGTGACTGACTGAACCTTGGTAGGGTCTACCGCTATACCTTCTCCTGATATAACATGTCCAAGGAATCCAACTTCCTTCAACCAAAACTCACATTTGCTGAACTTGGCATATAACTGATGTTCCCTGAGCTTCTCGAGAACTAAACACAAATGCTCCTTGTGTTCCTCCTCATTCTTCGAGTATACCAAAATATCATCAATGAACACCACAACAAACTTATCCAAAAACTCCATGAACACCTTATTCATCATACTCATGAAATAGGTTGGGGCGTTAGTCAATCCGAATGACATAACCGTGTACTCATATAGCCCGTACCTTGTGGTGAAGGCTGTCTTGGGTATATCCTGTTCTCGGATTTTCAGTTGGTGGTATCCTGATCGAAGATCGATCTTGGAAAATACTTTAGCTCCTTGCAGATGGTCAAACAAATCATTGATCATTGGTAGTGGGTACTTGTTCTTGATCGTAACTTCATTCAATGCACGATAATCAACCACCATTTTCAAAGATTTATCCTTCTTCTCAACCAAAAGCACTGGGGCTCCGGCGGTGACGAGCTTCGTCGAATGTAACCTTTCTCCAATAAATCCTTGATCTGTTTCTTAATCTCCTCCAGATCATTAGCAGGCATCCGGTATGGTCTCTTCGATATTGGTCCGGTGCCTGGCAATAGCTCAATCAAAAACTCAATGTCTCGATCCGGCGGCATGCCTGGTAGTTCCTCTGGAAATACATCCGGGTAATCCTTCACTACATGCACTTCCTCCTGAACAACTCCCGTGAGGGAATTTACATGGGTCCTCTTTGGGGTATGCCTGGATACATACTTAATCATTTCCCCCTCCGGGGTGGTGAGTAGAATTGACCTGCTAGCACAGTTAATGTTTACTCCATACTTCGATAGCCAATACATACCCAGTATCACATCCAATCCTTGTGACTCCAAAATTATTAGGTCTGAGGGGAAAATATGGCTGCCAATGTTTAAGGGTATCCGGCCGCACCATCGGCTGGCCATATACTCTGCTCCTGGTGAGCTTACTAACAAGGGTGTACTAAGGGCTAAGGTGGGTAACATAAACTTGTCCATAAATCCCCTTGAAATGTATGAATGCGATGCACCAGTATCGAAAAGAACGAGAGCGGTAAATGACTTAATCAAAAACTTATCGATAACTGCGTCTGGCTACTCTTCAACCTCCTCCACGTTCATGTGGTTCACTTGGCCCTTATTGAAAGGGTTAGGCTTCTTCCCAGAGCTTCCATTGCCATTTCCATTCTTGAGTTCAGGACACTCATTGGCATAGTGTCCACTCTTCCCGCACTTGAAACAAGTAATGTGACTTTGGTCCTTCTTGGCGGGCGTGGCTGGGTTAGAGCGGTTCGGATTACTGCCTGCTCCATTCCCGTTTCCACTCTTGGAACCACTATGGTTATGCGAACTTCCTCCATTGTGGTTATGACCTCCATGGTTATGGGTATATCCTCCCGAGTTCGGGGTAAAACATGGCTTCTGCTGAGCCCCTAAATTGTACTTCCCTTGTCCATTCTTCCTTTTGTGGCTCTCAATTTGCTGCTGCTTTCCTTCAATCATAAGAGCCTTATCTACCAACTCCTGCTAGTTGCTAAATGTTGCCACCATCAATTGCACACTCATCTCATTGTTCAGCCCTTCCATAAATTTCTCTTGCTTCGCGGCATCTGTGGCCACATCATCCGGGGCATAGCGAGCTAACTTGCTAAACTCCTCCATGTACTACCCCACAGTATGGTTGCCCTGGCGTAAGTTGCGAAACTCACGCTTCTTCATGCTCATAGCTCCAGCTGAGACATGAGCAGTGCGGAATGCTTGCTGAAACTGCTCCCAAGTAACATTGTCTATGGGGAAGGTGGTTGTGTAATTCTCCCACCATGAGGCTGCAGGTCCATCCAATTGGTGTGCGGCAAAACGCACCTTCTCAACATTTGTGCAACCTGCAGTGGTTAACTCCCTTCCAATCCTACGTAGCCAGTCATCCGCAACTATGGGCTCGGTGGTACTGGAAAACACCGGTGGTTGTAACCTCAGAAAACGGGCTAAGTTGTCAACTGGAGGTGGTGGCGGTGGGTTGTTGTTATTGTTTTTGTTGTTGTTGCCTTGATTCTGAACTAGCAACTGCATCAGTGTATTCTACTGTTGGATCAACTGAGTGAGCTCCGGTGGGAAAGCAAATCCGGGGTCACGTCTCGGAGGCATCTGATGGGTTTTAGAGGGGAGAGATTAGAATAGAATGAGGTCTAGTGAGAAAACACTACCCATATGGACATGAGACAAACACAATCAATATCACTCCAAAACAATATCAAACAAGGGCCTACGATCGATCTAACTATCGTTACAGTGCTCGGACTACTAATATATACATGGAGGAAATACTACTAATAGTATGGTGGTCTACTAGAAATTTTGATCGGTAGAAGACTCCATGATATCTTCTCCAGCTTCATCTTCATAATCATCATCATTGGGTTCGGAGTCGGTGTCATCGATGATGATGTAGTCCTTGGGGTGGTCGTCATCTCCTCCTGGCGCAGGGTCTCCCATGAATACTCCTAGCTTCCTTGTTAGGTCGTCGTTCTTCTCCACTAGTTTTGTGATTTCCTCCTCATATCCGTCGCGTGTAGACTTGAGTTCCTCTTCGAGCTCCATGTTCCTAGTCATGAACTTCTTCAGATCTATCATGCTTGCGCACATTTGGTTCTCCTGGCATCGTATGTGCTGGTTTAACTCCTGGATGTAAGATGCAATGGACCTGTCTTTCCTGGTGCTGATCATCTCCCATTTCTCTTCTCGGCGCCCACATATCTGATAGATGGTGTCCTTAAGATCCTTGTGATAAACTTCGCCGATGCATCCTATGGTGATGTGGGCTGCCATGCTCTTACCTAGACTCCAGGCTGGCGCATCAAAGGAAAACTCTATGGGCTTAGTTACTGGTTGAATGTTCTTCCTAGAACTTGAACTCGAATCATCCAACGCTCCTCTTCTGTTAAAGTGGCGGTGTAGGTCCCGGTGAATCTTGGTATTCCAATGTTCAGGTACCTAGTGACTTCCTTCAAGTGTCGTCCAAAAGGTGTGTCTTCATTCGTCTGTGCAAACTTGTTCCTCGTGTCCGACATCCTATAGAGTAGAAAATGGAGAGAAGTCAGAAATGAGTGGAGAAGAGTGACCTATGGTTCATCTTAGTGGTCGTGTCCTACATTCAGCATGTGCTCTGATACCATCTTGTAGCGATCCAACCTCAAATGGCCAAATCTCTGTGCATAAGTGTCATCCCTGGATCGGTAATGCTGACACACACAGTACTTCGAAGGATTTATAATAGAGTAGTGATCACACACTTATTACATCGATAGTCTGAAAAGAGAACTTATTATATATATAGCCATCTAAGTAAGATAACAACGGAAGGCTTGGAAGATAAAGTGAGTCCATCAACTCCAACGGCATAGCTGAGTGCACGACAACGACCCAGCGCACCTTACTCTTCTTCTGAAAAGTCTGCAACATGATATGTTGTAGGCCGAAACGGGTCAGCACATGGAATATGCTGGTGGAGACTCTATGGTTATAATGTTTTTGCGAAAAGCCAATTTTTTCCTACAACAAAGGAATATATTTTATTTACCTACAATGGTAGTTGAAAAACAGTGAGAATGGTAAAACCCCATCTCAATCCCAATTAAAATAATTAACATCCCAACAAATTTAATTTAGGATGATGAGATCCACAGGATAATCCAAGTACCAGATACTCAAGATGTCCATAACCGGGGACAGGGTTAACCATGATTTGTTTGTACACTCTGCAGAGGTTTGCGCACTTTTCCCCACAAGACTCGATCTCCTCCGTCGGATTTCTCGCACTACAAGGTGTTTGAGAAACGGATGGCGGTGACACAGTCTTTCAGAAGCATTAAGTCTAACCCCGGCAGACAGTACCAACCTACATCCCCTACATCTGCTAGCATACCACTAGAAGAGGTCATGCAACTTACTCCACTATGCTAGAGCCCATAATAGCTTGTGGCTGCACACGGAAGTTTCTAGCATGAATAATCTTATGATCCCTTTGAGCCTGGGTGGCGAACCAAAAAGGACAGCACTGGTATATCCCCGGGTGCCCGCAACCAATCCACCCAGATGTGTGTTTAAGTAGCCACCTTAAGTAAAACATTAATTAATAATCTCACATCTGTCATGGATACACTCAAACCAAATCCACGTCTATGAGCATAGCATGGCAATAAATAGCATAACGTAGAAGTAACTCCCAGGGGTTTGGTAAAAAAAAGGGCAATAGGTTCTACATCATCAACTACTTCCCAAACCCACATGTTAAGAGATCCTACTCATGCAATGTTTGAGGGTTGTAACTAATGCATAAAAACTGGGTAATAAAGGGATATGATCAATGTGTTACTTGCTTTGCTAATGATCGGCAAAACCTAGTGACTCGTAGTAGCACGCTGCGCACTTCGGGAATTCTATCGCAAACAAACAATAGCATACATAAGCACTCAGGAAAAGATGCAAGGGTAAAACTTCAGATAAGAAGACCCAAACTGAAAGTTCAACTCAAGAGGTTCGATTTGCAAAAGGAATCGATCGAATCGGAGCTACGGGACTGAAACTACGGTCAAAAGAACTTCGTAGACAAATCTACTTCAAACCAAATTTTAAATTTGTAAAAATCTGGTTCAAGTTGGTTAAACAGAGAGAGGGGTTCGAGACGAAGATTTTGGCATTGGTTTCATTGGAATTGGACAAACAGTTAAGAAACGGCAAGGGTTTGAAGATTAGGGGCTAATCTGCGATAAAAATAATCGTGGATAGGTCCCTGTCCGAAAATAAAAAGAAAAGACTAACGAACGAGCGTTCGCTGTCTGAGCCTAATCGGCGAACAACGTTCGTTAAAACGAACGAGCAGACAAACGTCCGCTAAATAAATAGACCGACGAAAAACCAAACCAACATATATATAAAAAAACAGATATAGGGTTTTCCGAAGAAAAAAAAACCGAGTGGTTTTTACATAACTGAGCGAAAAGTCCGGCGGCGGCGGCTAACTCCGCGGAGCTCCGGCGGTGGCGGTGTCGGCGGGAGGTGGCGGCACGGGGTGGAGGGCGGCGGCGCGGAAACCGAGGCAGTGGCGGCACGGAAAACGAGGCGCAGCGGCGGCTAGGGTTCCGAGCGGCGGGGCTGGCGGCTTGGGCTGGCGGGGCGGTCGGGCCTCGCCTTTTAAAGGGGCCGGCCGAGGAAGTCCGGCTCGGGCACGGCCCGTAGGTCGGTTCGTTTTTTTAAACGGACGGAGTAAAATAAATAAAAGAAATACTAAACGAAGTCCAAAAATCCTGAAATAAATTTTCATGGTCCTCTAATAATATTTCGGACAAAGTGAACATTTATTTGGGCTAAGAATGCAATTTTGAAAAATGCATATTTTTCCTAATTTAAATAAAATAGCAATAAAATCCAAATAAAAATATTTACTTGATTTTAACATTTTCCCCCCGATATTTCATTTATTTTGGAGAAGTCATATTATCTCCTCTCATATATTTTAATTTGAAATATTTTTTTGGAGAGGAAAAATAATTAAAACCAAAATGATCCCCTTTCTAATATTTGAGAAAATTAAAATATGAAAGTAGTGAAATCCCCAACTCTCTCCGTGGGTCCTTGAGTTGCTTAGGATTTTCTAGGATCGAAAAACAAAATGCAATAAAATATGATATGCAGTGATGACCTATGTATAACATTCCAAATTGAAAATTTGGGATGTTACACATCATAACTATGCGCTTTTCTATCAATTGCTCGGTAGTAATTTGTTCACCCACCGTAATATATGCTATCTTGAGAGAAGCTACTAGTGAAATCTATGCCCCCCGGGTCTACTTTATATCATATTATTTTCCCGTCAACTAGCTATTTCTGTCATCGTTTATTTTGCAATCTTTACTTTTCAATCTATACAACAAAAATACCAAAAATATTTATCTTATTATCTCTATCAGATCTCACTTTCTTAAGTAACCGTGAAGGGATTGACAACCCCTTTATCGCGTTGGTTGCGAGGTTCTTGTTTGTTTGTGCAGGTACTAGGCGACTTTCGTGTAGTCTCCTACTGGATTGATACCTTGGTTCTCAAAAATTGGAGGAAATACTTACGCTACTTTGTTGCATCACCCTTTCCTCTTCAAGGGAAACCCAACGCATGCTCAAGAGGTAGCAACGTCCGGGATCTCATCCGGGACTCCGAACAACCTTCGGTAACCACATACTATTTCCCATAACAACTCTAGCGTTACCGAACCTTAAGTGTGTAGACTCTACGGGTTCGGGAACCATGCAGACATGACCGAGACATCTCTCCGGCCATGTTGGCTCCCACATATTCCACGATGATCTCATCGGATGAACCACGATGGCGGGGATTCAATCAATCCCGTATACAATTCCCTTTGTCCATCGGTATGTTACTTGCCCGAGATTTGATCGTTGGTATCCCCATACCTCGTTCAATCTCGTTACCGGCAAGTCTCTTTACTCGTTCTGTAACGCATGATCCTGTGGCTAACTCCTTAGTCCCATTGAGCTCATTATGATGATGCATTACCGAGTGAGCCCAGAGATACCTCTCCGTCATACGGAGTGACAAATCCCAGTCTCGAATCGTGTCAACCCAACAGACACCTTCGGAGATACCCGTAGTGCACCTTTATAGTCACCCAGTTACATTATGATGTTTGATGCACCTAAAGCACTCCTACGGTATCTGGGAGTTTCACAATCTCATGGTCTAAGGAAACGATACTTGACATTAGAAAAGCTCTAGCAAACGATCTACATGATCTTGTGCTATGCTTAGGATTTGGTCTTGTCCATCACATCATTCTCCTAATGATGTGATCCCGTTATCAACGAGATCCAATGTCCATGGTTAGGAAACCAAACCATCTATTGATCAACGAGCTAGTCAAATAGAGGCTCAATAGGGACACGTTGTGATCTATGTATTCACACATGTATTACGGTTTTCGGTTAATACAATTATAGCATGAACAATAGACAATTATCATGAACAAGGAAATATAATAATAACCACTTTATTATTGCCTCTAGGGCATATTTCCAACAATTTCAACTATGTAGCCCCCAAGTGTCTGGTTGTGTGTCTGCAGCAAGTTGGGAGTTAGTATTTTCCAGATGAAGCTTCAAATAGTGTAGCCCCAAGTGTTGGCTTGTGTGCCTGCAGCAATCATAGACTTACAATCCGAAAAAAAATTGTAGTAGTGTTGCTCCCAAGTGTTGGGTTGTCTTAACTGTGGCAACCTCGGACTTTTAACAAATCTCACTTTGTATATGCAGAAATCCAATTCTGAATCATATCAAGAGATAGCCCAGCTGAGGCAAGAACTTGTCAACAAAGCCAGCAAAAGGGAGAAAGCCGAATAGCTAGCTCGTGAAGCAAAAGAAGCTACCCAACAAGCCTCCCAAGAGCTTGAGAATGTCAAAACAAAAGCATCACAACAAGAGGAGATGTGATTGCAACGAGCGGAAGTAGTAGAGAAGAACTAAAGGAAACAGAAACTGGCTTTGTTAGCCTCAAGAAACTGCTGAAAGCTTTGCCACTTGGTTGTAAATTAAAAACCCAACCACAATAGCACTAATCTATGAATATCAGCTTATGTTGTTGAGATGTCCTCAGGTAAAACCAGTGGTGGAAATCTCCATGTACCTGAGGAGAAGGTGAAATTGCTATATACACTGATCAAGCAGTTCTTCATTGGAGGTGTCGCTGCTGTTAATGTCGTAAGAGGCTAGGAAAAACCGCCTTAATGGATTAAGCATCTAAGGCTATCAGCTTCTCACAAATGAGTTATGCATGCTATGACGCTAGAAAAGGCATATAATCATGAGATGGACTCGGCTTTATTTGGTGTCGGCTATTGATAGCCCACAAGTAGAGAGGATTGCAACAGTCTTCGAGGGTAGTATTTCACCCAAATTTATTGCTTCAGCACAAGGGGAGCTGATAACCCACAAGTATAGGGGATCACAACAGTTTTCGAGGGTAGAGTATTCAACCCAAATTTATTGATTCGACACAAGGGGAGCCAAAGAATATTCTCAAGTATTAACAGTTGAGTTGTCAATTCAACTGCACCTGTAAGACTTAATATATGCAGCAAAGTATTTAGTAGCAAAGTAATATAGAAGTAACGGTAATGGTGGCAAAAGTAACAGTATTGGTTTTGTAGTGATTGTAACAGTGGCAACGGTAAAGTAACTAAGCAAAGATCAATATGTGAAAAGCTCGTAGGCAATGGATCAGTGATGGATAATTATGTCAAATGTGATTCCTCATGCAACAGTTATAACATAGGATGACACAGAACTAGCTCCAGTTCATCAATGTAATGTAGGCATGTATTCCGAATATAGTCATACGTGCTTATGGAAAAGAACTTGCATGACATCTTTTGTCCTACCCTCCCGTGGCAGCGCGTGCTACCTCTTGAGCATGTGTTGGTTTTCCCTTGAAGAGGAAAGGGTGATGCAGCAAAGTAGCGTAAGTATTTCCCTTGGTTTTTTAGAACCAAGGTATCAATCCAGTAGGAGGTAACATGCAAGTCACCTAGTACCTGCACAAACAAACAAGAACCTCGCAACCAACGAGATAAAGGGGTTGTCAATCCCTTCACGGTCACTTACGAAAGTGAGATCTGATAGAGACAATAAGATAAATATTTTTGGTATTTTTGTTATATAGAATGAAAAATAAAGATTGCAAAATAGAAATAGCAATTTGCTAGGAAAATAATATGATGGAAGATAGACCCGGGGGCAATAGGTTTCACTAGTGGCTTCTCTCAAGATAGTAAATTCTATGGTGGGTGAACAAATTACTGTCGAGAAATTGATAGAAAAGCGCATAGTTATAAGAATATCTAGGCATGATCATGTATATAGGTATCACGTCCGCGACAAGTAGACCGAAATGATTCTGCATCTACTACTATTACTCCACACATCGACCTCTATCTAACATGCATCTAGAGTATTAAGTTCATAACAATAGAGTAACGCATTAGGCAAGATGGCATGATGTAGAGGGATAAACTCAAGCAATATGACATAAACCCCATCTTTTTATCCTCGATGGCAACAATACAATACATGCCTTGCTGCCCCTGCTGTCACTGGGAAAGGACACCGCAAGATTGAACCCAAAGCTAAGCACTTCTCCCATTGCAAGAAAGATCAATCTAGTAGGCCAAACCAAATTGATAATTCGAAGAGACTTGCAAAGATATTAAATCATGCATAAAAGATTTCAGAGAAGAATCAAATATTGTTCATAGATAATCTTGATCATAAACTCACAATTCATCGGATCTTGACAAACACACCGCAAAAAGAATTACATCGAATAGATCTCCAAGAGAATCGAGGAGAACTTTGTATTGAGATCCAAAGAGAGAGAAGAAGCCATCTAGCTAATAACTATGGACCCGAAGGTCTGTGGTAAACTACTCACACATCATCGGAGAGGCTATGGTGTTGATGTAGAAGCCCTCCATGATCGATTCCCCCTCTGGCGGAGCGCTGGAAAAGGCCCCAAGATGGGATCTCACGGGTACAGAAGGTTGCGGCGATGGAAATAGGGTTTCGTGGTGCTCCTTGATGTTTTCGGGGTATATGGGTATACATAGGAGGAAGAAGTACGTCGGTGGAGCTGTGAGGGGCCCACGAGGGTGGGGGCATGCCTGGCCCCCCTGGGCGCGCCCTCCTGCCTCGTGGCCTCCTCGCTTCTTTCTTGATGTCCACTCCAAGTCTCCTGGATCACGTTTGTTCCAAAAATAACTCTCCCAAAGGTTTCATTCCGTTTGATATTCCTTTTCTGTGAAACACTGAAATAGGCAAAAAAACAGCAATTTGCACTGGGCCTTTGGTTAGTAGGTTAGTCCCAAAAATAATATAAAAAGGTATATTAAAGCCCATTGAACATCCAAAACAGATAATATAATAGCATGGAACAATCAAAAATTATAGATACGTTGGAGATGTATCAAGCATCCCCAAGCTTAATTCATGCTCGTCCTCGAGTAGGTAAATGATAAAAACAGAATTTTTGATGTGGAATGCTACCTAGCATAATTCTTAATGTAATTTCCTTTATTGTGGCATGAATGTTCAGATCTGAAAGATTCAAGAAAAAAAGTTTAATATTGACATAAAAATAATAATACTTCAAGCATACTAGCAAAGCAATCATGTCTTCTCAAAATAACATGGCCGAAGAAAGTTATCCCTACAAAATCATATAGTCTGGCTATGCTCTATTTCATCACACAAAGTATTTAATCATGCACAACCCCGATCACAAGCCAAGAAATTGTTTCATACTTTTGATGTTCTCAAAATTTTTCAATCCTCACGCAATACATGAGCGTGAGGTGGAATAGAATGGTGGTTGTGGAGAAGACAAAAAGGAGAAGATAGTCTCACATCAACTAGGCATATCAAGGGGCTATGGAGATGCCCATCAATAGATATCAATGTGAGTGAGTAGGGATTGCCATGCAACGGATGCACTAGAGCTATAAGTGTATGAAAGCTCAACAAAAGAACTAAGTGGGTGTGCATCCAACTTGCTTGCTCACGAAGACCTAGGGCATTTTGAGGAAGCCCATCATTGGAATATACAAGCCAAGTTCTATAATGTAAAATTCCCACTAGTATATGAAAGTGACAACATAGGAGACTCTCTATCATGAAGATCATGGTGCTACTTTGAAGCACAAGTGTGGTAAAAGGGTAGTAGCATTGTCCCTTCCCTCTTTTTATCTTTTTTTCTTTTATAGAATTTGTCCGGAGTCTCATCCCGACTTGTGGGGGAATCATAGTCTCCATCATCCTTTCCTCACTTGGGACAATGCTCTAATAATGATGATCATCACACTTTTATTTACTTACAACTCAAAAAAATACAACTCGATACTAGAACAAAATACGACTCTATGTGAATGCCTCTGGCGGTGTACCGGGATGTGCAATGAATCAAGTGTGACATGTATGAAAGGATGGTAAAGGTGGCTCCGCCACAAATACGATGTCAACTACATGATCATGCAAAACAATATGACAATGATGAAGCGTGTCATAACAAACGGAACGGTGGTAAGTTGCATGGAAATATATCTCGGAATGGCTATGGAAATGCCATAATAGGTAGGTATGGTGGCTGTTTTGAGGAAGGTATATGGTGGGTGTATGGTACCGGCGAAAGTTGTGCGGTACTAGAGAGGCTAGCAATGGTGGAAGGGTGAGAGTGCGTATAATCCATAGACTCAACATTAGTCATAAAGAACTCACACACTTATTGCAAAAATCTATTAGTTATCGAAACAAAGTACTGCTTGCATGCTCCTAGGGGGATAGATTGGTAGGAAAAGACCATCGCTCGTCCCCGACCGCCACTCATAAGGAAGACAATCAACAAATAAATCATGCTCCGACTTCATCACATAACGGTTCACCATACATGAGTGCTACGGGAATCACAAACTTTAGAACAAGTATTTCTCAAATTCACAAGTACTCAACTAGCATGACTCTAATATCACCATCTTCATATCTCAAAACAATTGTCAAGTATCAAACTTCTCATAGTATTCAATGCACTTTTTATGATAGTTTTTATTATACCCATCTTGGATGCCTATCATATTAGGACTAATTTTATAGCCAAAGAAAATTACCATGATGTTCTAAAAGACTCTCAAAATAATATAAGTGAAGCATGAGAGATCAATAATTTCTATAAAATAAAACCACCACCGTGCTCTTAAAGATATAAGTGAAGCACTAGAGCAAAATTTTCTAGCTTAAAAGATATAAGTGAAGCACATAGAGTATTCTAATAAATTCTGATTCATGTGTGTCTCTCCAAAAGGTGTGTACAGCAAGGATGATTGTGGTAAACTAAAAATCAAAGACTCAAATCATACAAGACGCTCCAATCAAAACACATATCATGTGGTGAATAAAAATATAGCCTCAAGTAAAGTTATCAATAGACAAAGATGAAAGAGGGGATGCCTTCTGGGGCATCCCCAAGCTTAGGCTCTTGGTTGTCCTTGAATCTTACCTTGGGGTGCCTTGGGCATCCCCAAGCTTAGGCTCTTGCCACTCTTTATTCCAAAATCCATCAAATCTTGACCCAAAACTTGAAAACTTCACAATACAAAACTCAACAGAAAATCTCATGAGCTCCATTAGTATAAGAAAACAAACCACCACTTCAAGGTACTGTATTTAACTCATTATTTATTTACATTGGCATTAAACCTAATGTATTCCAACTTCTCTATGGTTCATACCTCCCGATACTAGCCATAGATTCATAAAAATAAGAAAACAACACACGAAAAAATAGAATCTGTCAAAAACAGAACAGTCTGTAGTAATCTGTAGGTTTTGAATACTTCTGTAACACCAAAAATTATGAAATAAATTGGTGGAAGTGAGTATTTATCTATTAATCATATTCAAAAAAATCAACCTAATCGCACTCTCCAGTAAAAAATGGCAGCAAATCTCGTGAGCACTAAAGTTTTTTTACAGCAAGATTGCAAAGACTTCCCCCAAGTCTTCCCAAAGGTTCTACTTGGCACAAACACTAATTAAAAGCATAAAAGAACATATAAAAATAAGATATATTAATTATTTATTACTAAACAGGAACAAAAACAATAAACAAAAATGAAATTGGATTGCCTCCCAACAAGCGCTATCGTTTAACGCCCCTAGCTAGGCATAATAACAAGAATAGATCTAGGTATTGTCATCTTTGGTATGCAATCCATAATGACTCTCATAATATATTCATAAGGTAATTTAATTTTCTTTCCTAGGAAAGTGTTCCATTCCCTTCCTTAACGGAAATTGGGATCTAATATTCCCTTCTTTCATATCAATAATTGCACCAATCGTTCTAAGGAAAGGTCCACCAAGAATAATAGGACATGTAGGATTGCAATCTATATCAAGAACAATGAAATCTACGGGCACATAGTTCCTATTTTCAACAATAAGAACATCATTAATCCTTCCCGTAGGTTTAATAGTGGAATCCGCAAGATGCAAATTTAAAGAACAATCATCAAATTCACGAAAACCTAACACCTCACGCAAAGTTTTTGGAATCATGGAAACACTAGAACCCAAATCACATAAAGAAAAGCATTCATGATCTTTAATTTTAATTTTAATAGTAGTTTCCCACTCATCATAAATTTTTCTAGGGATAGAAACTTCTAATTCAAGCTTTTCGTCATAAGATTTCATTAAAGCATCAACGATATGTTTGGTAAAAGATTTATTTTGATCATAAGCATGAGGAGAATTTAGCATGGATTGCAACAAGGAAATACAATATATCAAAGAGAAATTATCATAATTAAATTCCTTGAAATCCAAAATAGTGGGTTCATTGATATGTAAAGCTTTGACCTCTTCAATCCCACCTGTACCAATTTTTGCATCAAGATCTAAAAACTCTGAATCATTGGGACGCCTTTTAGCTAAAGTTGACTCATCTCCAGTCCCATCATCATCAAGATTCATATTGCAAAACAAAGATTTAATAGGAGACACATCAATCACTTTTAGATCTTCATCCTTATTATAGTGTAGTTCTTCTGGTTTGGCGGCCATCTTATTAACTAAGGTGGCCTGCTTATCCGAAATTTGGGCTATTAAGTTTTCAAGATGAGCGAACTGAGATTTCAACCCATATAATTATTTAGACATATCATCGAGCTCTTTATTCATGTACCCCATAAAACTTTTTTGTTATTTAAGCTCGTTTCTGAAGAAATTATTATGCTCAAACTGCAAGGACATAAAACTTCTAACGTTGTTTTCAATTTCTTCCAACCTTCTAAGGTGAGTGTCGTGGGATTGTCACGGTAGATGTCCTAGTGTGAGGACTTAGTCGTGGAGCCATCGCAAAGTAGTTAGCTTAAAGGGGTTAAAGCGGACAAAGGACACAAGGAATTATACTGGTTCGGCCCCTTGCGGTGAAGGTAAAGCCTACTCCAGTTATGATGGGATTGCTAGGGTTTCGATGACCAGGGAGCGAATCCGCTTTGCTTGGCTCTCGAGTTGTTGTTTCCTGTCCTTGAACCGCCGTCGGGTCGTCCCTGTATATACATAGGTTGACGCTCGGTGGTTTACAGAATCTCGGCCGGCTCATAAACGTGTTCGGCTCTGTTTCTACTCTTTCCTATCTTACAACACAAGTTACACACCTTATGGCGGTTTATGTCTACGGGCCCTAATCCGCCTTTGGGCCCTGGGCTTTTAGACCTCTCATATTAAAGCACCATACTCCTTGTCTTTATGGGCTTCAATATGAATAACTCATTACAGGCATAACCCGGCCCCTCCTGGATGGTTTATACTCAGTAGTTATATCTCCAACATTAGGCCCCAGATTGATTTGAACCTGTTCATGTCAATCTTTAGCACTTAGAAAAACTTCCTCTTCAGTACCTTCGAGTAAACCTTGTAATCCGCCATGACGTCATCTTCCAGGATTATAATAAACCGCCATGACGTCACATGTTCATTAAAAAAACTGTATATAGCTTACTTTTATTAATGAGCCTCCGAAAATCGAGGCGACAGCTCTGGGACATATCCATTTTTTGGGATTCCTCGATTCCCGCACATGTCGCTTATCCCTTCGTCTTATAAATAGGGCCAAGGGTCCCTTTCCTTTTCTCCCCTAGCCCCTTCGTCTTTCTTCCTCCTCGTGTCGTCTCAACACTCGAGCACTGCCGGCGCCATCGACCTTCTCATCTGCCCCAACAACGGCCGCTGCATCAACCTGATCCGAGCAGATAACCGCGGCGCATTTCCGCTTTTCAATGGCCTCGGTGAGTTCTTCTTTCTTTCCTCCGTAGATCCGTTTAGGGTTCGCACAGGCTCATGGAAGCTTCGCGGTGTTCTTCCCTTGTTCTTCATTATAGCCTGTATGATAAACTCCAAACATCATACACTCTTGTGTGGTAGCCATGATAGTCCCTCTTTTGGCATCAGATCATCTCCTTTGTGTAGAAAGACTCGATCTGGAACTTCATGAACTGCTCAAGAACCAAATTTTAGGTCTAAATATTTTCTTTTTCCTGACATGCGGTAGATCTGAAGTTCTAATGTGAAACTATGAAACTTGTTCTTCTTCACTTAGTCATTTTTCGGCTTCACATCTATACTCTGATTCTCCATGTAGGCGGTTTATATTTTAGAAAATAACCTGCCATATACCATTAGTCCCCTTGTAAACCGCCAATCGCTTTATCCTTTATACTAGCATTAACCTCCGGTTTAACAATTTTTTTATGCTAGAAAACCTTTTGTCTCTTAACCTGCAATGCTTTATGCTTGTCAACCATGACTCTTAAACTGGCACAAATCTTCCTTCAGGTTGTCAAAGAAATGGCCAAGACCTTCTATGCTTGTAACTGGGTTCCATCTCGGATTAAGGAAGAAGATCTGAAAGGATGTGTTATCACTGGCGCTTTACCAAAGCAGAGTGAAATCCCCTGGCGAGCCCCCGGTCCGAAAAATCCTCCTACACCCAAGGATGGCAAGATAGTTGTGTTTCTTGATCATCTGAGCCGTGGTTTTAAACCTCCCGGGTCCAAATTTTTCCGTGATGTGCTTGCTAGCTTCCAGATCCACCCTCAAGATATTGGACCTAACTCGGTATCAAATATTTCTAATTTTCAAGTGTTTTGCGAGGCTTATCTGCAAGAAGAACCGACTATTGAACTGTTCAGGGACTTTTTCTATTTAAAACACCGCACCAAATTTGTAGATGGGCCCAATACTGAACTTGGCGGCGTTTTAATTCAAAAAAGGAAAGATGTCAGTTTCCCTCACGCCAAGCATCATTGTCATCCTAAGGATTGGAACCAGACTTGGTTCTATGGCAAAGATACTTCCCCTGAAGATGAGAATCCTCTGTCAGGTTATTGTCCCCACCGGCTTACCAACACACTTCCATTTCCCCAAAGGCTGACTGCAAAGGAACGGGCCAAATATGCACCACAACTCGCCAAGCTCAGAGCCTTTGTGGCTAATGGTTTGACAGGAATTGACTTTGTTCGTTGCTGGATATCTTGGAGTATTTTTCCTTTAAGCCGTTGCCCCGGTTTAATGTGCGAGTACACGGGGGACTCCAAAGACCCTCAACGGCACACTGACATTCAGTTGACTGACGCTGAAATCACTGAAGCTGTTAAAAAGATATTGGATGAATCGGTGGCTTTCTGTAGCAAAATAGGGTTAAGTCCCTTCTGCGTTTTGAATAAACCGCCAGCTGTAAGAATTGCCTAACTCCTGCTTGTACTTGATGTTCTTAACTGTTTCTTATAACCTTTGACAATTTTTTAACAGGGTGATGGCCCATTTTGGAAGAAGAAACCTCAGGATAAACCGGCGAAGACCCCTCGTCCCAAGACAAAGGTTGTCAAAAAACCTGCTAAGAAGAAAGCAGCTGAATCCACCGGGCAGAACCTCGACATGGATATTGATAATCCGGACTCAGAGGTAGAACTTGATTCTCTTGGTTCATTTTTCATACACCTCATTGACAATGACCCTTATCAGGAGGACGCTGAAGCTAGCCGGGCTGAAGATGTAGAGGTAATTATTCTTTCCTCCGGTTCAGATCCTCAGCCAACACAGAAAACCCGTCAAGCAATCCGGAAAGTAAAATTTTCACACCCTCTAGCTTATCTGGATCCCAACTTTCTTTTGAAGAAACAGCAGCATGAAGCTCGCCGCACGACCCAACACAGCAGCCATGTAGTTACTTCAGCGGGTTTACCGAATACTCCAACCCGGAAACGTCGATTAGAGGTCTCATACATTTCTGATACTTCTTATCCCAAGGCGGGTTATTTCAGGCAACCTCTTAATCCGTCTGATTCAAACTATCAGGGAACACCTCATTCCTCATCCGGTGAGTCAACGGCCACACAACTCCCTCCTCTAAAGACTGTTCATGGGTGAGCACTTTAAACTTAACTCGTGATGCTTTATATTGATTTGTTATATCTAACCTTTATGTCTTTTCCTTTCAGAGCCAAAGCCAGGCCCAGCAAAAAGGCCAAATTGAATAAGCCAACTGATGATAGCCCGGCTGATGATAACCCAGAACACACCCCAGAACAATTTGAGCCGAATACTAACGCCATGCATGATGATCCACCACCAGAACATCCTGAGACCTTTGCTGAACCGATGGAAGAGGATCTCACCGGCCATGCTACTGATCCGCCAAGCCCGACCAGAGCTGCAAACGAAACGCCAAGCCCAGCCAAAGCGGCTGATGAACCACCAAATCCAGCCAATGCGACTGCAAACCAATCAGACGATGTCATTGTCACTGGCATCGGCCACACCACCCCTGGAAATCTTATCCCTTTATCCAAGCATAGTGCCAAGGAAGAGTTTTCTGCTATGGATAAGGGCAAGTGGAAAACAGATTTATCCAGCTATGCCCACCTCAACGCCCAAGAGATTCATTCCGGCTTCTTAAATCGCCTGTATACAAGCCGTGACTATGAAGCCGGTTTAGTAGGCTTGATGAAGGAGCAATATGAGGTAAATAATGTTAACTCTTCATAATTATTTCTCTTGTGTCCAATTTCTAATATCAACTCCAGCAGCCCCCAAGGGCCGGTTTATGATATCATTGTGAACGGGGGCTTCATAATACTTCAACTTTTGCCTGCGTAACCCGCAGGGATCGGTTTATACCTTTAGGATGAATTGGTACCTTTATGTCATGAAGCCTCCAAAACGCTTGATAACCATCTTTGTAAACCGATTGATGAAGAAAAATCCATAATTCTGACTTGAGCAAATATACATTAGCCCCCAAGTGCCAAGTGTATAATTTGTTATGTGCTTGGGACTTGAAAATGTCAGTTGATAAAAGCCATATGCATTAGCCCCCAAGTGCCAAGTGTATAACCTGTTATGTGCTTGGGACTTCAAATATGCACTACTAACTCGTTATATGTCACTTGCAAGCCGATCTAAGCCAAAAAAGAATCTCAAATCACCGAACTTCAGGAAAATATTAAGTCCCAGCAGGCAAAAACTTCCAAGGCTAAAGAAGAGCTAACTGGCGCTTTAGCAGCCATGGAACAACTGAAAGAAGGCTTTAAAAGTGAATGGGCAGGATGGGACGCTGAAAAAGCGACTCTGCTAAAGCAGGCGGAGGACGCTGAAACAGCTCTTAAACCAGTAGCAGAAGAGTTGACTGGCTAGAAGCGGCAAATCAATGCCATGACCATTGTTGTGTTTGGTAAGTACCATTAT